>NC_042997.1:8311248-8388748 GCF_006345805.1 Octopus sinensis | reverse complement strand
CAGATACTGCAACAGATTAGATTTCAGACCCAGATAATTTCAACAGCTCTCCAGTAACTAAAAACATCTACATGGAGTGTGTGTAGGTGTTTTAAAGAATTACCTGAGCGTTTGTCTGCCGAAGATCCCAACTGAACCTATGTCAGTAAGAAACTTTAAGTAAGGGAGCGGCCTCAAATGCTCTTATTCCCTGCAAGCAAATCACTTATACATATGACTTTATTTTATATGCTTTTCTTAGTATATATATATAATCAAAATAAGCACCAAGTTAGTGCGGTATTATCCGTACAACTCAAGTAAGGTGAACAAAGTCAAAATAAGCAACAGGACATCAAAAAGTGATGCAGTACGACCGTTTGAAGCGACTCCATTTAATTGAACAATGCAATCATTACATCAATTTTAATGCAGTGCTATCCTCAGCTGCATAAATAAATGGAATTTCTTTAAACAGTTGGACACATTAATATATATATATATTAGTAATGCAATACTAGAGTATTGCTTTCCAGTAAAGAATAGCCCGTGAGGGGAAATATACAAAGAAGTAAATATATGGCACAACGAAGTACCGATATTTACTGGAAATAGCGAACGTAATAATACGACGCTAATGTATAGCTTCACCGCGTATGTACTAGCAAAAATGCGTGAGTGCAACAAACTAGAAAAAATTGTCTTACCTCCAGGGAGAACATCTGAAAGATGAAATACCTGGAAAAGGATAATGTGGGACCGGCGCCGGTTTCAGATTTTTCAAGATATGTCTGCACCAATAAACTTGATCTATCTTCATCAGCCAAACATATACCACGACAACATTTCAGATGTTACCACATTGCTTTCCAGTAAAGAATAGCCCGTGAGGGAAAAATATACAAAGAAGTAAATATATGGCACAACTGGAAAGCAATACTCTAGAATTGCATTACTAATTTATTGAAACTTCTTCACCGTTCTCGTGCTGTTAGCGTTTCGGTGTTTCAGTCGAGTGTAATGGCATTATTGTGGTAACATCTGAAATGTTGTCGTGGTATATGTTTGGCTGATGAAGATAGATCAAGTTTATGGGTGCAGACATATCTTGAAAAATCTGAAACCTGCGCAGGTCCCACATTTTCCTTTTCCAGGTATTTCATCTTTCAGATGTTCTCCCTGGAGGTAAGACAATTTTTTCTAGTTTGTTGCACTCACGCATTTTTGCTAGTACATACGCAGTGAAGCTATACATTAACGTCGTATTATCACGTTCGCTATTTCCAGTAAATATCGGTACTTCGTTGTGCCATATATTTACTTCTTTATATATATATATATAATATATATATATTATATATATATATATATATATAATATATATATATATATAATATATATATGTATATATACACACATACATGTGATATCAGTATATCTATTGTATATCAATGTTTATATGCATGGGTGAATAGATATATGTTTGCCTGTTGGTGCGACGATGACTATCTAGTAATCTTAAGAATGACTGAAGATTTGCGTGGTGACTTTGTTTGAAGTGAATAGGAAACATGCATCCCCAACCTCACTCTTTCGTCCGTGATCTAATCCAGTGACAAAATCAAGTTAAGACGACTGGGGGTGGAGACAGATACGGTGCATGACCAAGATATTTTACTTACCTCACCTTGTTCCTTGCTATTCACAATGCTTTGCTGCATTCGCAATCTCTGTGGAACCATGATAGATTTCTTCACCGAGTCCGTCAGATCCAATTTTCATATGCGTAAGTAGGCAAGCTCTAGCATGCTAATTAATCCACAGCTGGGACCCTGACATGTGCTACTACTCCGGGTCAGAGTACGGCTGGGAACAAAGCTGACTAAAAGGTGGTTTCACACTCCTCAAAGCCCTGGAACTTCCGAACCAGGGGGCCTGCTATCGGATGTAGTTTAAAATCATAAATACATACACGTGTGTATATATTCATAAGTATTATGCAATACATTATACTCTTTAATCTCTTATACTCTTTTACTTGTTTCAGTCATTTGACTGCGGCCATGCTGGAGCACCGCCTTTAGTCGAACAAATCGATCCTGGAACTTATTCTTTGTAAGCCTAGTACTTATTCTATCGGTCTCGTTTGCCGAACCGCTAAGTGATGGCGACGTAAACACACCAGCATCGGTTGTCAAGCAATGCTAGGGGGACAAACACAGACACACAAACATACACACACACATGCACACACACACACACACACACACACACCACACACACACACCACACACATATATATATATACATATATACGACGGGCTTCTTTCAGTTTCCGTCTACCAAATCCACTCACAAGGCTTTGGTCGGCCCGAGGCTATACTAGAAGACACTTGCCCAAGATGCCACGCAGTGGGACTGAACCCGGAACCATGTGGTTGGTAAGCAAGCTACTTACTACACAGCCACTCCTATACGATGTATATAATACCTGCATACACACACGTGTACAGACACGATATGTGGAGAGACAGACAGACAGACAGACAGACACATATAGAGACATGTATGCACATATGTAACAGCAATATGGCGGGAAGCAATAATTTCAGTGGAATGCTGTGCATGTTAAAATCAAACACAATAAAGTCTTAGATCCATATTATAATGAATTAATCCTCGACTGCTGTTATAATTCTTGCATTTAGATAGCAAAGCCTAACACCAGCTATGTTTAAAATCTAAAATCTAGAAACGAGATAAAATCCCAGTAGAGAATTGAAGCTAATCCGGTTGATCCTTGTTTTCTATCCACAAAACTATTGTAGATAGCAACGGAGTGTTTATATATAGCTCTTGCGCATTGTGGTGGGTCAAATCTGTAGATATACTTCGTTGTACAGAATATATATATGTGCACGCGTGTGTGTGTACGTACGTACGTGTGTATGTATATATTATATATATATATATATAAATATAAATCTATCTATCTGTCTGTGTATCTATCTATCTATCTATCTATCTATCTATCTATCTATCTATCTATCTATCTATCTATCTATCTGTCTATCTGTCTATCTATCTGTCTATCTATCTATCTATCTATCTATCTATCTATCTATCTATCTATCTATCTATCTATCTATCTATCTATCTATCTATCTATCTATCTATCTATCTGTCTATCTATCTATCTATCTATCTATCTATCAGAACACATTCACTAAACTTATTGCCCAATCCCCAGTAAATTTGTTATCAATCAATCTTCCAACAACACGTTATATACGCAAATCGGTCTATCGAACTATTGTCTACAGTAATGCTGCATTTTACTCTCTCTGTCTCTCTGTCTTTCCTTTCATTTTCTCTCTCTCCACTTTTCCTCTCTCTTAATATGTGTGTATCTGTGTGTGTGCATATGTGTTTATATGTATACACACATACACATGTATATATACACACATGTATACATAAATATATTGGCATCTATATAACTAACTCTCTCTCTCTGTATATATATGTGTGCGTATGTGTTTGTGTCTGTGTATGTGTGCATATGTGTACGTATGTGTGTGTATATATATACACACATACACACATATGTACATAAATATATTGATATCTATACACCTAACTCTTTCTCTCTGTGTATATATGTGTAGGAGTATGTGTGTATTTGTGCATATGTATGTGTGTGTATATACATACATAAATATATATATGTGTATGTGAAGAGAATGAAGGAGACAGTAGGAAAGAAGGTAAGACAAGAGGAGTTTAAAAGAGGGAATATTGTGATGCTTCAGAAATCTGGATAAGTATTTATCTTCCGCATATTCCGTATAAGGGATCATTTGCTTCACCTTGCAATAATCAGCGGTATCCATTGATTCTATCGACAACAAAGAAAGACGGAACCAATCATGATAATAGTCACTATAATATAGCATTTCCCATTGCTATTAATACGTTGAAAAGAAAACTGTGTGCATATGATGAACACAGTGAGACAAATAACTAACAAAGCAATTATAGCCTTGTGGAAATGGAGAACAAATATAATTCTTAACAGTAAAAACCTGTTTATTTTCCCAATAAATCTCATCTCCAAGCAAAGCGATCGTATTGTGTGTTATTGGAGTGGCGGAAACATGGTGCACACAGCTCAGTTAAATCAAAGAACTTTGATCTTGGAATCAACACCTTACGCTTGTTTATCGCTTGAGATCATATATGTAAGGTCAAAAGACTAGTTGCCCTCTATGATTAGAGTTTGGACTTCCGCTATCCAGAGCTTTAAACCAAAGGATTGCTTTACCATTATCAGCATTGAGATACATTGCCAAATTGTTATAATGTAATTAATGGAGTAAGTGAACGTCTGTATGTGCGTGTGTGTGCGCGCGGGCGTACTTGTGAGTGTGTGTGTGTATGTGTGTATGTGTGTGTATGTGTGTTTGTGTGTGGAAGCGCAGGCACTAGCAATGGGTAATCGATTATAGATTCCATTTGGAAATAGTTTCGCCAAATGCGGATAGTTCACTCGACACATACAGATGTGTGCTAATAGACACGTTTGAATGAGCGTTCATATGTGTGTATATGTGCTTCGTTGCATACTTACACACATGTATGCGCATTCAACCATCCACACACACACATTCGCGAATACACCCAAACGCACACACACTCACACATACATACACAAATGCACACATGTGCACACACACACACACACACTCACAGACACACACACATACACACACTCACAGACACACACACACACACACACACACACACACACACACACACCACACACACACACAAGTAAAGAACTATGACCATCAACTGAAGAAAAGCCTCACAGGTTTCAAGCAAGCTATCTTTAATAAGTTTATTGTCAGTGATTTCGAAGTAACGCTAGAAGTTGGTCTCGTCTGACTGAATGAATTGTATTCTTACTGAATTCTTTATACAGCTAGGGCATTTCTATGGGTAGGTTTGTTGGTACGTGACAAGAAAAGACCATTATGTTATTGAAATACAAGAGTAAGGGTTGGTAAAGAAGGCCGACAATTCGTTTAACTGATAACAGTATTAGTATAGTTTAGTAAAGAGTTGAGAAAAAGACGATTAAAAGTAAAGAGGAGGAGATAGTGATATATGTCTGAGATAAATATTAATTTGACGAATATATGTGTATATGTTCTTCAGGCGTTTATGTAAGCATTGTGCGACATTTTGAATAGCGCTTTAGTCGTTTATCATCTTCTTGAGTAATGAATTCTATATGATGTATACAATCATATACAAATAATAGACAAAAATGCGGTGAATCAAATGCATGCTAACAATAAAATAAACGGAACTGGTATTATCTCGTAAAGAGTAACTCAAAATATTTTTTTTTTTGGAGCGTTCCGTCGGTTACGACGACGAGGGTTCCGGTTGATCCGAATCAACAGAACAGCCTGCTCGTGAAATTAACGTGTAAGTGGCTGAGCACTCCACAGACACGTGTACCCTTAACGTAGTTCTCGGGGATATTCGGCGTGACACAGAGAGTGACAAGGCCGGTCCTTTGAAATACAGGTACAACAGAAACAGGAAGTAAATAGTGAGAGAAAGTTGTGGTGAAAGAGTACAGCAGGGATCACCACCATCCCCTGCCGAAGCCTCGTGGAGCTTTAGGTGTTTTCGCTCAATAAACACTCACGACGCCCGGTCTGGGAATCGAAACCGCGATCCTATGACAGCGAGTCCGCTGCCCTAACCACTGGACCATTGCGCCTCCACAACTCAAAATATATCACACCAAACAATAAACTACCACTCACCATGCACAACAAAAAGTCCGAAGATATCACAAACTTCGCTTTCCATAATGAAACACAAGACTTTAAGTCCGAAAACAGTGAGACCAATCAATTATATAAAATCCGTTCTGTCTGTCTGTGCGTTTGTGTGTGTCTTCTAGGATCTCGGGCAGCCTCCATCCGATTGCGCTCGAATTTGATATGTAGATACCGACGGTATCAGGGCGTGTATAAGTCTTGAAAAAATTACAAAAATCGATTCCAGGTGAGAATGCGATCGATAAAGCCGTGGGAACGTGCATTTGTACGCGCAAGTACATCAACTGTTGCGATGTACTTACTGGTACTTTAAACTCTTCGGATGCATATTTGTGTGAATAAAATCGTTTTTCTTTGGAATAGAAAACAGTCTATCTGTATTTCTTCTTTTGCTGGTGTTTCAAATTTAGGTTAAATCAGTGTTTCTCAAAGGGGAGGCCTATGGGACGGTCGGACAAGTTGTTTTAAGAAAATTTGGTTTAAATGTTTGACAACTCAGCACCGTCCATTGGACGGGGGGCGTTTTGCTCGTATGATATATAAGCACTATTGTAAAAGTGGAAGCTTTCCATATGCTTGTTACATATATGACATTCGTAGATTCCTTAAGCACTTACAACAATGGGCGATTGTAACATAATACTAACAAACATACGGAAAAATTAGATACGAAGATATTGGTTTCAAATGTTGGCACAAGGCCAGCAATTTTGGGCGCAGGGCTAAGTCGATTACATCGACCCCATTGATCAACTGGTACTTAATTTATCAACTCCGAAAGATAAAAGGCAAAGTCGACCTCGTGGTAACCTGAGCTCAGAACATGAAGACGGACGAAAAGCCGCTAAGTAATTTTCCATCTTTATCTTCAAAAGTTTATTTCCTTCAGTCATTGGAATGCAGCTGTGCTGGGGCACCGTCTTGAAAGATTTAGTTGAACAAATCAACTCAGTACTTATTTTTCAAGCCTATTACTTATTATATCGGTCTCTTTTGTCGAACCACCTTGACGTGTGGATGTGTGCATATGTAGGTGTGTGGATGAGGGTGTGGGTGCTGGAAAGTGGTCAGTGCTAATGTGTGCGGGGTGGTGTGATATGGTGTGGTATGATGTGGTGTGGTGAATTACACCTTACCTTTTCACGTAATTCATTACTACATATTCTCATGTGACTGCATAGGCTCAGTTTATGTTTCTTATTCTACAGCCACACCAGCAATCCACAGTCAACCCATCGCCTTCTGGAACATTTCAATAGTTCACTTCTCCGTTGCCGTCTCCCACTGCAGAACCTTTCTGGGATGTATCCATTTACGTACGATATCTCCATTACACCCACATTCATTCGACTGTCAGCCATACGATGGGTCGTGTTAGACGCAGTGCCGACCGCTGCAAAGGAGAGTATACAGCCCACCCCCAATTTTCCAAGACAGATTAGGGCCTGGAATCCTCCAAACGGACGCATGATATGTCAGTCGAATTAGCTCCTCATTTACTTTACGAATCTTTTGTTATCAATGCTGCACTTTCTCGTATCACGTTTCAACTTAACTCCAATAATACATGTACAAACTATGCCAGTTTAATCCCGAACAATGCCGAGTATTTCTGCTATTATATATATATATATATATATGGAATATGGCGGCGAGCTGGCAGAAACGTTAGCACGCCGGGCGAAATGCGTGGCCGTTTTTCGTCTGCCGTTACGTTCTGAGTTCAAATTCCGCCGAGGTCGACTTTGCCGTTCATCCTTTCGGGGTCGATAAATTAAGTACCAGTTGCGCACTGGGGTCGATGTAATCGACTTAATCCCTTTGTCTGTCCTTGTTTGTCCTCTCTGTGTTTAGCCCCTTGTGGGTAGTAAAGAAATATATATATATATGGATCATTATGATCCAGAAATGAAAGCTTAAGCTATGGAAAGGAACACGAGAAAATAAACAGAGAGAGAACATGGACTCTTCTGTCGTTAGACCACGTATGAGGGTTCGGCAAGAAATTGCCGAACAACTGCACAAATGATTTGTTTATAGTGATCAAATATTTGTGTTCACATAAGCTCACTCTGTCCATCAAATCGACATTACCTGTACACGTGCACCATGTGCCACCTGTCAGATCGCAGAGCAACATGAAATGAAGTGCATTGCTCAATCGTGAGCAGCATTTTATCCACTAAGCCTTCACAAGCCTTCACAATGTGTGTGTGTGTGTGTGTATTAGAAAAATACAGATAGAGAAAATTACATCTTTAATTCTGGAATACATCCTAGAAAGCCGACAATTGCTTCTGTTCTGTCAACGTATTTATATATAAAAAAATATCATTGAGATTAATATAACCCAAAATACATATTAAAAACGTTTTCAAGGTGACGCCTACTTCCTCTCACCCACCTCTCCGCCTTGCTCTGACACCTACTTCCTCTCTTCACTCCTACCCACCTTCTCCCTTCCACCCTCTCCCTTCATCGTCACCCCTTCCCTCGTTACCCCACCCTTAGACATTCCAACCCCACCATCTCTATACATCCCATCCCACCCCCACCCGATCCGTTACACCCCACCCTTGCTTCCCCACTGTCGCCTCCCCATACCCCAACACCATCACAGTACACCACACACCACCACACCACATCACACCAGACCGCACACAATAACACTGATCACTTCCCAGTACCCACACCATCATTCACACACCTACACATGCACACACGCACACGTCAAGGTCACCATCCCCCATCCACACGTACATACGCGCTCTCACATACACATGCACGCGTACCTTCGTTTGGGATCACCACTACTTTATTATCTCCCCTCCTTCCAAGCTCTCCTGTTTGACCGTCCAGCCAGCAGCCATTGTTGACCACTAGCCTCTAAAGTTTTTTTTTATCCTCACTCTGTTTATTTTCTCGTGTTCCTTTCTGTTTGAGATCGTAGGCTCGAAACGTAAAAAAAATTCGTACTTTCCCGAGCGTTAAACTAATACATCTTTTTGTTGTTTACAAACCCGTCTTCGTCTTTTTTTTTTGTAAATTCTCACTATAAATGTGTGTGTTTGTATGTATGCATGTGTATGTGTATATATATGCGTGTGTGCATATGTATGTATGTATATGCTTGTATGGATGTATGTACGTGTGTATGTATGTATGTATATATGTATTTACCTCACTATATATATTGTATTGTTGTACATGCTATTGGTGGGATGAGCAAAAAGATACCTCCTTCAGTATGAGATAAATATCAATTAATATACACAAGATTTAAATACTAACTACTATCTAGTACATATATGGGAAATTTCTGTCTGTGGGTGCGTTTGTGGAGTTGTTAGCTAGCTTCACCTACATCGATTTTGATTAAACTTGACACGTGAGCAGAACTGATGTCTGGAAACCTCATGGCATACTCAGATTGTTGAAAAAAATCGATAATAGGATCACTGGAAGGGCTCCATATATATTTTATTTTAAAACCCAAGGGAAACTACCCATTTGCCCCTGGAAGAGATCCTTATATATAGCCAAGGAATATACCAACACTAGCGCCTCTGAGGGTAATATTGTCTGGGAACGCAGAAAAGCCCTTTTCAGAGTTATTTACTTTGAATTTTTGTCATCTCATATCTGATTAGCCTGTTAGTACGTAACATGCTTCACGATTTTAGTGTACATACCTTATTAGTATTTCCTCCTAAGTTCTATATACTCTGGAAACGCATTAAAGCCCTTTTCGGGGCCACTTTATTTGAACTCTTACTATCGGATAACTAATTTCATTTTATTACATAACTGGGTATTCATAACTTATTGGGAATTCGTAAAAAGAAGATCCTGTGTAAGACAATTCGGGATTCTCTGTAAATGCACGGAAACCGTTTTAAGGGCTACATAGTTTGTATTGTTGTTATTGGATTAGCGAAACAATTATGAGAACGGAACCAAGAGATAAGCGCCGCTTTCCCGGGAATTACTGAGTACGTCAGCTATTTAGTTTCGTACTGTGAAAACATGATTGTCGGGCAAGCCTGTATAACGTGCCGCAGACTGAAATACACAACATTGTATATCACTTGTACACCTTTATTAAAAATTGTTGCTTCCTTTTTTCTTCGCATTTATATTTCTTTCCCTCCTATACACTTCTCGTCCTGCTCCTCCTTGCTCTTTTCCACCTACCTCTTCTTCTTCTTCTTTTCTTCTCTCTTCTTCTTCTTCTTCTTTTCTTCTTCTCTTCTTCTTCTTTCTGTCTTCTTTTCTTGTTCTTGTGTTCTTGTTCTTGTTCTCTCTTTTTCTTCTTCTCTTCTTCTTCTACCCTCCTCTTTTCTTCTCCTTCTTCTTCTTCTCTCTTCTCTCTTCTCTTCTTCTTCCTCTTCTTTTTTTTCTTCTTCAATTACTCATTTCATTTTCTGGTTAGTTGTTTTTTCGTTAGTATGATTTCTCATAAAACTCATGCACACACGCTCACACACACAGACACACACATACAAATATTTCAAAAAAAATATTTGTTTTGAGATGAAATTTGAAGTATTGTTACAAAATTTGAACAGTAGCGGAAGCCAAAACAATGCGTTAACAATACCAGCAATCTATTGCTTTCTCCACGGATTTCCTATTAATAGTTCCTGTTCAACAAAGGATGTATATAGATAACAAAGTGAAGCAGAAGAAATGACACACATTCGGACCTTAGTTGTTCTCCTGAAGACGATTGGGGCAGTTGTGAAATTCTGAAAACATCAATATGCATTAAGAAATTTTCCACTAACTAGATCAGTAGGCATATTAATTGCATTTCTTTCTTTATCTCCAGCGTGACTAAAAGATTCAATTTAAGGGGAAAATACATATGATAAGCATACCTCGATCACCCGGCTGGATGTTTTTGGAGGAGTTTGAAATATATATATTGTGACGTAAAATATGAACACATTTATAGTTTTAAAAAATGCGTTCAATATTAGCCATAATTTTATTAGTTTTTTTTCCTGAATTTTTTTTCTATCAAAACGTATATATATATATATATATTATATATGTCAGCAGAGGTTTGTGGCATATACGCAACATGCAAAAAAGTAAGATAAAGTTACTTTCTCGAGTAGTGTCGACTCATAAGGGCTGGTTAGTCGGTTTCATTGGCGTATATAGTCACCAACTTAGAGAACTGGAGCAACGTGGAATGAAGTGCTATGCTCAAGGGCACAACGCATCACCCGGTCCAGGAATCGAAACCATAATCTTACGATACTGAGTCCAACACCTAAACCACTAAGCTACGCGCCCTCCACGCAACATGTTGTAGGTTGAAGATACTTGTCAGAACTCTGTCCACTGGCCTGATGGGATGGAAAGTTTCTGAAATCTGCTGTCATAAAATAAGTTCTGTGCTTTTGTGTTCTTCATGTTGTGTTTTATATAAACTCTTCTTTTCTTTGAAAAAGATCTTTTGATCGAAATGTCAAATAAAAAATAAAACAAAAAGCAAACGAACGTATATGTACGAATGTATATATACGTGTATCTGTATATATATATATATATATATATATATATATATATATATATATAATATATGTTCATATATAATTATCCGTATATATGTATGTATGTACGTATATATGTATGTATGTATGTAGGTATCTATATATATACACACACATATGCTTCCTTAAACAGATGCTTATACATACACACATGAATATATTACATGTATGCATACATATACATATATGTGGGAGATGGGGTGGGTGTATATATTATGTTACATGTATGCGTATATGTATATATGTATATAAACACAGAATATTATATTGATATACATATATACATATACATATGTATATATATATATGTATAATATATATATATATATATATATATGTATATATATATATTTATATATATATAGTATATATATATATATGTATGCATATGTATATATAAATATTTTAATATACATATATGTATATATGTATATATGTATATATGTTTATATGTATATTGTATATATATATATACATATATATATATATATATATATATATATATATATATATATATATATATATATATATATATATATACGTACGAGTATGTATAGGTGTGCATATATATGAAAACATGAATTACTCTACACAGAAGTAGATTGTTAGTTTTATTGTTGTGCTGAGATTAATCTATGTTACTAATCTGAGTCTCGCAAATGTCATTGATAAGGCAACCGAGTTCTGAGGTGAAAAAAAAAACCAAAAACCAAAAGCCAAAAACACTGCATTCATAACCATGATGATAAGTGTGGGCATTCACTGAAATCGAAAATAAATTATCTAGCCATAAATAAACAAAGAAACTTAAGAGTAAAGAATAAATAGATAAAAAAAGTAATGAAAGAGGAAAAGAAAAAATAAATTGATAAAAAGATTAAAAGGAAAAAAATATATATATATAATATACACGTAAAATATATTAAAAAAAAAAAAGGTGTAAGCATAAACAAATAGAAAATCGAAAAAAAGAACAAATACAAAGATAACGCAACAGAGGCAGAACGTACCACACGTATATAGGACATTAGATATAGAAATGTTAAATATAACACATTCTAGAGGGTTTAATCAGACGTGTAAGTGTTATACATACATACATACATACATACATACACACAAACACACACACACATATATATATATATGTGTGTGTGTGTGTGTGTGCGTGTGTATGTATATATACATGTGTATATATCTATATATATATATGCTTACATATATATATATATATATACATCACACTACATATATAAATGTATTTATCTATACATATGTATTCATACATACATAATATATATATACATGCATATATATACATACATATTATATAATATACATATATATATATATATATATAATATATATATATATATATATATATATATATATATATATATATATATTCATATATATGATTACATGTTTATATATGTATACGCACATATGTGTGTATGTGTGAATGTATAAGTTGAAATTAATAGCTCGGAAGACAAAGTGAGAACAATACGTAATTATTAGTCTGAAGTTTGGTAAAAAAAAGGAGAAAATTAAAACCGTCTTTAACGTTTCGACTTTCAGCTTTTCTTCCGAAGATCAGACAGAGATTAAAGTTTCGCAACGACACGTGAGTATAATAGGAAGGTGCGCTTTAGTCCGGGATAAATCATATTGAAAGTGGCATGAGATTTGAATGATCAAGTCATACGTGCTAGAGTCCCAAGGAAGGTAACTGTGAGCGAGTGTGCATAATCCTGTATACATACACGAATACACAAATAAGGCGGCGAGCTGGTAGAAACGTTAGCACGCCAGGCGAAATGCGTAGCCGTATTTCGTCTGCCGTTACGTTCTGAGTTCAAATTCCACCGAGGTCGACTTTGCCTTTCATCCTTTCGGGGTTGATAAATTAAGTACCAGTTACGCACTGGAGGGTCGATGTAATCGACTTGACCGTTTGTCTGTCCTTGTTTGTCTCCGTTGTGTTTAACTCCTTGTGGGTAGTAAATAAATAGGTACACATACACAAATACAGCAAGTGTGTATCTGTGCACGTCCTTGTACTCTTAATGTGTATATGTTTTTCTTCGAGTGTTCATGTGTCCATTGCAAACCTAGTATTTTCGAAGATATTGTTACGAAGTGTAAGGATGTCTATGTGGATGTGTGGTCTTGGTTTGTTTGTGTTTGTGTGTTTTATTTCGTGTATATGATTCGTGCATATATGAGGGTATATATGTGATGGGGTAGTGTGGTGTTATGCATGTGATTACTTTCTCTCTCTCCTCCTTTCTTGCCTTCTTTCTTTCTTTCATTCTTTCTATCTTTCTTTCTTTCTTTCTTTCTTTCTTTCTTTCTTTCTTTCTTTCTTTCTTTCTTTCTTTCGTTCGTTCTTTCTCTCTCCCCCCCTCTCTCTCTCTCTCTATATATATATATATATATTACGGAGATGTACTTGCATAGTAGGTGACCTGATCTGAGATCGTGTGCTGGAACGAAAACAATTGCAGCGTGGAAGGTGTTTATAAGCCATTTAAGAAACCCACAAAAACCGTTAGATTCACTTCAATATTTAAATTTAATTTGTCAAAATATTTTCGACCGCAACATGTTCACTGATAAATTTGTCAGTGAACATGTCGCGGTCTCAAAGCGGCGAAAATATTTTGACAAATTAAATTTAAATGTTGAAATGAATCTAAAGGATTTTGTGTATTTCTTAAATGGCTTATGAACACCTTCCACGCTGCAATTGTTTTATATATTTTTAAGTCCACAGTGACCGACAATAGAGTATTATAGTCGAGTCTACAGTGAGTCTGGCAATATATGCTTGCGTTGCGAATGAAAGTATGAAGGGGCCGTGGCCGTTTGCATGGTGATCGCGCTTCATTAATTAGTTTTCTATCATCATCAACCAATGAGCGATAGTTTGGCATGCAACTGTCTTCAAGAATTTTTTATTACTCATTTTCGCCTTCTGTTCTTTGCATGGTATGTCGTTTTAGATTTTGCTAATGATTTTCTAAAAATTAATATTATTAATATTTTTTAAAATACATTTCTTTATAGTACAGCTTATAATATATTAACTGCTGTCCAGTATCTCTCCGTATGATAATAAACAAATACGACAATTATTATCGATTTTATCGTACATTTGTTAATATTGTAAAAGTCACACTATTTCAATTGGTCGGCGTTTGGATGTCAGTTATTAGAGGCTGCCACACCATTAGAATAGATACAGTACATATATAAATATTACAAGCTTTGCCTTAAAAAGTACGAAACTAGAATTAAAAAATGCGCACGCTCAAAAGAGTTACAGAATGTTATAATAAACATAAAAAAAGTATGAGACTTGCACTGTTGCTCAAACATGTTGGAATTACTATATGTACATTCTGTGGCATTCTTTTACCACAAGAAATTTGTTTAGTTCATGGAAATTAAGTTATATTAAAGATTAGTTAAGTTAAATTATCGCATAGGCGCCGGAGTGGCTGTGTGGAAAATAGCTTGCTAACCAACCACATGGTTCCAAGTTCAGTCCCACTGCGTGGCATCTTGGGCAAGTGTCTTCTGCTATAGCCCCGGGCCGACCAATGCCTTGTGAGTGGATTTGGTAGACGGAAACTGAAAGAAGCCCGTCGTATATATGTATATATATATATAAGTGTGTGTGTATATGTTTGTGTGTCTGTGTTTGTCCCCCTAGCATTGCTTGACAACCGATGCTGGTGTGTTTACGTCCCCGTCACTTAGCTGTTCGATAGAATAAGTACTGGGCTTACAAAGAATAAGTCCCGGGGTCGATTTGCTCGACTAAAGGCGGTGCTCCAGCATGGCCGCAGTCAAATGACTGAAACAAGTAAAAGAGTATACTCACTTTTAACAAAACAATTGTGTACAAACACTCATGTCAACTTTACGCAATAGTTAAGTCTATGAATGATAATTTTTATAAGTTTACAAGTAATCAGTCAAAAATAATTTAGTAATAATTTGCTTAATTCGCATAACTATTCTCTTAATATGTGTATCACATTCCGAATTCGGCTTCGTACTTTCGTTGTTATATAGATTCGACTTCAGTATAAATCCATTGTTTTTTATTATCAGCTTGTCGATACACAGAAAAGAGTCCACCATATACGGCGTAGATGGAGCAAGCAAATTAATGCTGTTCTCATGAAGTGTTACTGCCTGAGCAGCCCGGTAGATGAAAATGGTGCTGAAGTTAGGGGTTAACGACAACATATGTATGATAATTGGAGAGAAAAGGGATTGTTTTAACTCACGGAAAAGAGACTATGTGATCAAGCTAGAGTAATAAGAAAAAAATGTTGCTTCACAGAAGTAGAGCTCGAAGCTATCAAAAGACGGGTCATGGAATATAGCAGCAGACACAACAATGAAATGGAGTTCTTAATAATAAGAGTAATCTCATAGCACAGGAAAGGAGCAGTGGTAGTTTACTTGATGGGAGATGATCTAAAAGAAGACAATAAAACTAATGGCGACATGACAGATAAACAAAAGGTAACGTACGACAGAATAAAGGCAAGATTACAAGAAAACGATAGCGACATTATTTGCAACCTTAAAAATGTTGATCGATGGAAATTGAACCAAGATACGAAAAATGTCATTGAAATTCTGAAATACATCAGAACAAACATCACAGAAACAAATAATTTGATCAAGGCAGCAAGTACTGTTGTAGCAGACAACGCGTGTGTTGATGTCAAGAAAAAGAAACATAATGGGAGTAAGAAAAGAAAAGATCTATGGTGGAAAAGAAGAATCCAGGCAGGGTTAGAATGCTCTCTAACGAAATCTGTATGAGACCGAAAAGAGAAAGGGGCGCTTAAAAGCGAACAAAAATACAGGGCACTGAAAAGGAAGTATAATATTGAAAGAAAGGGCCTGAAAGTAGCAGTGGAGGAACTGAGACAGCACCTCGTTGCAAAGAAAGCAAAGATGGTAAAATAAGACCAAAGGATGAAGGGTTACCACCAGAATAGGTTATTCAGAGTAGATCAGAAGAGATTCTATAAAGAAATAAATGGAGAGTGTACAGATGAAAAGTTGTTACCAGATAACATTGAAAGTCAAAGGTTTCGGAGTGACATCTAGAGAAAAGATAAGGAGCACAAGAAGGATCCTGAAAGGTTGCAAGAACTGAAACAAACAGTAGTCTGTCGAAAACAGGCAGAACTAGTCATTTCAGTTAAGGAATTGAAGGAAATCAGCAAAAAAAAAAAGGAGCAATGGAAGGCCCCGGCACCAGATGGAGTTCAAGGTTACTGGATCAAAAGATTTGGTGAATATCACGCACGAATAGCTGCGCAACTCAACACCTTGTTAAATGCCGACCAAGGAACACCAGAGTCGTTGACATTGGTTAGGACAGTGCTGTGCCTGAAAAACATCGAAAAAGGCAACACGATAGACAATTACAGGCTGATATCCTGTTTGCCACTTATGTGGAAGTTATTGCTTGGAATACTCGCAGAGTCAATGTACGGACATCTGGGAAAAAATGGAGTCCTGTCACATGAGCAGAACGATTACAAGCGTAAGTCCAGAGGTACTAAGGATCAACTCCTGATAGACAAAACTGTACTTTGAGACTGCAAGAGGAGGAAAAATAACTTAGTCATGTCATGGATCGACTGAAGTAAGGCGTATGATATGATCCCACATTCATGGATTATGGAGTGTATGAACCTATTTGGTATTGCATCGAATGTTGAGCCATTGCTTGGAAAAAGTATGGCGAATTGGAGTACGGACCTGACAGCATACGGAAGATGTTTAGAGAAAGTAGAAATTAGGAGGGGCATCTTCCAAGGGGACTGCTTGTCCCCACTGATTTTTGTATTGTGCTTGATACCATTAACACTGATTCTGAGCAAAGCAAAAGCTGGGTATGTATTCAAAAGCCGCCAGCAAAAATTAACCACTTGTTATTCATGGATGACCTTAAACTTTATGGTAGAGATGAAGCCCAAGTCAGTTCCCTCGTTGATACGGTGTATACCTTCAGTGCTGATATCAGAATGGAGTTCGGACTGAGAAAGTGTGGTACGTTAGTCTTGAAGAGAGGCAAAATCAAATGTATGGACGGGCTAATGATACCGTCAGGGGAGGTTATGAATCAGATAAAAGAGACGGGCTATAAGTACTTGGGGATTCTGGAAATTGATAAATTGATGGATAAAGAAATCACAGAAAAATTTAAGGCGGAGTACTTGTGCAGACTGAGACTGATCTTTAAGCCGGAATTAAATGGATGGAATAAGATCGAAGCTATCAACACTTGGGTGGTTTCACTCCTTAGATATGAAGCAGGGGTAATCGCATGGGCAGTAGACAAACTAAACAGCTTAGACAGAAAGACAAGTAAGTTGGTAACTAGATATGGGTCACTCCACCAAAAAAGTGACACAGACAGACTATATGTACCAAGAAAAAGAGGGGGAAGAGGACTTATTGAATGCAAACACAGCATTAGAACAGAAGAAGATAACATAGCATAGTATGTAAAAAATACCACAGAGCCACTATTATTAGAAGTAGGAAGATCAGGCTTGTGTAGGATGAAAGCTTGCAAAGATAAAGCACTATACAAGAAATTGAAAACAAATGAAACTGAAAATTGGTGCGTAAAGAAAATAATGCATGATCAATTTCATAAGGATGTTGAAGATAAGACAGTCAGAGGAAAAAGATAGCTCTAGATGACTAAATGTGATTTAAAACCGGAAATGGAGGCTGTAATCTGTGCTGCCCAAGAGCAAGCACTAAGAACAAACTGCATAAAATACAGAATAGACAACACAGCTGAAAGTCATGTGCAGAATCTGTGGACAAAACGATGAAAACGTATGGCATATTACCAGCCAATGTACAGCACTAGCCCAGAATGAATATAAGAGACGCCTCGACAATATAGCCAGGCTTGTCCACTGGACACTCTACAACAAATATGGACTTGACAGAGCAAAAAATTGGTACGGCCACAAACCTGAAGGCATCGTCGAAAATAGAAATGCGAAGATTCTATGGGATTCT
Organism: Octopus sinensis; assembly: GCF_006345805.1. Classification (NCBI taxonomy): domain Eukaryota; kingdom Metazoa; phylum Mollusca; class Cephalopoda; order Octopoda; family Octopodidae; genus Octopus; species Octopus sinensis. The sequence continues at coordinate 8,370,261 of NC_042997.1, read as the reverse complement.
ATGATTCAGTGAGACCATGAAATAGAGAATAGGAAGTCGGACATAGTCTTAATTGAGAAGGAAAACAATCTATACTCGATCATAGACATAGCATGCCCAGCTGACAACAAGGTATGCTGTAAGGAAGAAAGAAAAGATGAGAGATGTGACAGGTTAGCTTGGGAAGTTAAGCAGTGGTGGTCGATGGAAAAGGTAGCAGTAGTACCAATAATTGTCGGAGCCTTGGGAACAGTGAGTAAAAATCTCAAGAAGTACGTGGACCAAATAGGGCTGCAATACGGATGGAGCACTTGCACAAAACAGCACTGCTTGGAGCTGCTCAAATACTCCGGAAAGTGATCGAAAAATAAGAGGTGTTACCTTAGTTCACTGGTGGTGAACATCATAGTACATCTGCAGCTTTAGAAGCTGTGCAAAGGCAATAATAATAATAATAATGATAATAATAATAATAATAATAATAATAATAATAATAATAATAATAATAATAATAATAATAATAATAATAATAATAATAATAATAATCCTTTCTACTATAGTCACAAGGACTGAAATTTGGGGGAAGAGATAGTCGATTACATCGACCCAAGTACACAATTGGTACTTAGTGTATCGAACCCGAAGGGATGAAAGACGGAATTAGAAACTCAGAACGCAGCGGCGGACGAAATATCACAAAGCGTTTCACCCGGCGTGCTGACGATTCTGCCAGTTAGCCGCCTTGACGATAATAATAATAATAATAATATAATAATAATAATAATAATAATAATAATAATAATAATAATAATAATAATAATAATAATAAAAGAAGCTGGATACTCACTCAAACCCATCCAAACAGGAGTACCACCACCCAAACAAACCCTGTGGATAAATAACATCCAAAACAAAATACAAAAAATGAGAAAAGATCTGTCGATTCTTAATGAAATCAGTAGACAATCAACGCTACTGAGCAACAAAAAGAAAACAAAAATATTCCGCAAATACAATATCACAGAAAAAGATTTACATGAGATAAAAGAAAAACTAAAGCAAGATATCCTTGCCAAAGCACAAAGGATCCGCCGGTACGAGAATCGCCACGCTTCTTTGAACAAAACAAAAAGTTCAACTCCAACCCCAAAAAGGTCTACCAAGAACTTGGCAAAAATAAAATTGAAATCACTGCAGCACCAACGGCAGAAGAAGTGGAAAAATTCTGGAGAGAAATATGGTCGGCGAACGAACAACCAAAAAAAAAAGGAGTATTAAAACAACAAACTCAGCATCTGAGCAACTTTGGACCCCCATAACAACTGAAGAGGTCACCCAGGCACTGCAAAAACTAAGCAACTGGAAGGCACCTGGGCATGACAAGATCCCTAACTTCTGGTTGAAATATCTAACAGGAATGCACAAAAAGCTGGCTGAAAACTTTAACAACATACTAGCAGAGCCAGAGACAATGCCAGAATGGTTCACGAAGGGGAAAACCATCTTAATTCCCAAATCAAATGAGACAGCAAAACCAGAAAACTACAGACCAATAACCTGTCTCCTTACAATGTACAAGGCATTTACTGCAGTGATATCGCAAAGGTTGAACAAGCACCTGGACGAAAGAAACCTTTTTCCAGAAGCGCAGAAAAGATGCCGCAAAGGCTCATATGGCTGTAAAGATCAACTAATGATTAATAAAGCCATAACTGAAGACAGCCACAGAAAGAAGAAAGGCCTCAGTATGATAGCATTTGATAGCATCCCCCACACATGGATCCTCGAAACACTAGCCATTAACAAAGTAGCACCAACAATTATAAAATTCATAGGACACTCTATGAATAAATGGCAGACAGTGCTACAGCTCCAAACAAAAGAGAGACTCATGAAAACCAAAGCCATCCCCATTAGAAGAGGAATATTCCAGGGAGACACGCTCTCTTCACTCCTTTTCTGCTTGGCACTGTCACCTCTATCTGATATGCTAAATAGAACTGGATGCGGATGTAAATGTTACGGCAAAACGATCAGCCACCTTTTATATATGGATGACATAAAACTATATGCTGCAAATGACAAACAGCTGGAAACACTATTAAAGACAGTTCATGGATTTACCAAAGAAATAGATTTGAAATTTGGATTAGAAAAATGCGCCAAAGTAACCCTGAAAAGAGGAAAACTAGTTAAGAGTAGCAACATCACACTAGATAAAACCAATGAAATAAAAGAATTAGACCAAAGCCAAACTTACAAATACTTAGGAATCCATGAACTAGATAAGACACAACACACAAATGAAAGAGAAAATAAAAAAGAGTTAGATCAATACTAAAAACAGAGCTCAATGCTAAAAACAAGATAATAGGTATTAACACTTTAGCTGTCCCAGTTATAAGTTACAGCTACAATATCCTTAACTGGACACTAAATGAACTGACCAAAATAGATAGGAAAACAAGAAAAATGACAGGATCTAGGATGCATCACCCAAAATCTGACATAGAAAGACTAAATATACAACGTATAGAAGGTGGTAGAGGCCTTATACAGCTGGAAAACTACTATAAAATAACCACCATAGGACTGCAAAAATATCTACTTCAGAAGGAAGGAAAACTGATACAAATAGCGGCAAAACACGAGCAAAACAAAAAACTGTTCTCAGTATTTAAGGAAGCTGACAAATACAAACAAGAAATCATACCACCTAACAAATATGAAGAAGAAGAAAATGAAGAAACAACAAAAGCTATAAAACAAATGAAATCCAAACTAAAATTAGAACAGCAAAGAACCATGATAAAATGGTGGCAAGAAAAGCCCCTTCATGGTAAATACTGGACTAAACTAAATGCAAAAGAAATAGACAAAGAAAATCCCCAGCAATGGTTGAGAAGCTCAGGACTCAAAGCAGAGACAGAGGGAGCTTTAATTGCAGCACCAGACCAAAGCCTCCACCCCAGAAATTACCAAAGACATGTAATGAAAATAAATATAACAAGTAACTGCAGAATATGTGGAGATGGACAAGAAACAATAAATCATATTATCTCTGGCTGCCCAGTCCTGGCTAAGAAGGAATATATTCACAGACACGACCGAGTTGGAACCTACATACATTGGAAGCTATGCCAACATTATGGAATAACAACAGAAAAAAGATGGTATAGGCACACACCAGAAAAGGTCACAGAAAACGAGAAAGCAACCATACTCTGGGATATGCCGATGCACACAGATAGAGAAATTAGGGCCAAAAGACCAGATATAGTTGTCAGAGATCATGAAGAAAAAAATGCTTTTTAATTGATGTATCAATACCGGCAGATGACAACGTATCTCTAAAAGAAATAGTGAAACTTTCAAAATACAAAGACCTGGAAATAGAGGTAACCAGAATGTGGAATCTAAAAACAGAAACAATCCCTATCATAGTAGATGCATTAGGCATGATAAAAAAATATTCAGACAAATACATAACAAAAACACCAGGACTTACAAACACATATAACATACAGAAAATTGCACTACTAGGCACTGCACACATCCTACGCAGAACACTTTACATACAATAACCATCAGAGCATCACAACAAATCATAGCACATACCCAAGGCACACAGAGCTGCGCTCGGTAGTGAAGTGAAAGCACGCTATAAAAATAAAACTACTGAATAATAAAAAAAATAATAATAATAAAATAATAATAATAATAATAATAATAATAATAATAATAATAATAATAATAATATAATAATAATAATTGTTATTTTGGGTTCCCTAGTTATGATAAGAAAGGGATGTCAAAAAGCATCTCGATAATACCTCAGGACAACGTATCCAAAAGACTGCTGACAAGTACTGCCCACATCCTTAGAAAAACATCATCAGTTTAAATGTCTGTGTTGTATTACATAAAAATAATTCGCTACTGCCTCTGCCACTTTCCCTCCCCAAGCTTTCAGTCAAACTATAACATCTCTTATCCTTCACTTGCTCTAGGACGCTGGGTGTTACTCGACAAGTAATTGTAGCAAACATGTTGATTAAAAGTAAATAATAATTATAATAATCATATTAAAACTTTCTACTAAAGGCACAAGACCTGAATTTGTTATTGTGGTGGGGTAAGTCGATTACATCGACCTTAGTTATTCACTGGTACTTAATTTATCGACCCCGAAAGGATAAAAGGCAAAGTCGACTGCGGCGGAATTTGAACTTAGAACGTAACAGTAGACGAAATACTACTAAGCCGATCTCAGCAAAATTAAGAATGAGAACCAAAAGAAAAAATGCCGCTAACGATTGTCTGCTTCTCAAGCAATTTAGCCGACTCGATAATATTTTTCATATATTTCGTCGTACATGTTCGACTAGGTCAAAGCTTTTATTTTTTTATTCCTTCTGTCATTAGTCGTTTGTTGATTATCCATTATGTCTCGAAGAAGAAAAACAATAAAAAAAAACTGTAAATCCTTTTAGTCGATGTCTCGTTAGAATGTATCTCACCTTAACATGTATCTTGATTCTATCAATTTACATCCTTACATCCTTTTATTCCATAACATCGCCTCAGACTTCATACAATCTAGGTAGACATTCTACCTTCACCTATGTTGTTAGAGAAAACATGGCTGAATGCCGAGTGATCTGAAATAAAAGATATCCACATTTAAAAAAACACAATCACACCAGAATCTTAAATGTGTATGCAGCTGGTGTCAGCCTTAAAGCTAAACAAATAAAATACAATAAAGAAAAACATACTCAATTTCGGTAATTATAATTTCTAACATGTAAAGAAGGTTTTGTATACATAAATGCATCAATATTTTTATGCCAGTGAAGTGCCTGATATAACTTGAAGATTATTTCATAAACGAAATCCTTAGACGTTTGCATTATCGCCTGTTACTAGGGTTGTTTAGCAGCAAGTTGTTTCTATCAAAATATCTCGAGCAATTTCAGAAGTGCAAACTATATAAAATAATAAATAAGGCGGCGAGCTGGCAGAAACGTTAGCACGCCGGGCGAAATGCGTAGCCGTATTTCGTCTGCCGCTACGTTCTGAGTTCAAATTCCGCCGAGGTCGACTTTGCCTTTCATCCTTTCGGGATCGATAAATTAAGTACCAGTTACGCACTGGGGTCGATGTAATCGACTTAATCCGTTTGTCTGTCCTTGTTTGTCCTCTCTGTGTTTAGCCCCTTGTGGGTAGTAAAGAAATATATATAAAATAATAATAGATGGAGTAGTGAAAAATCTGTCTCTAGTCTAACCTTAATTAGCAATAAGGATAAAAGATGATAGTCGTGTTGGGGATGGAAAAAGTAACTAGGTATTTTAGTAGCACTTTCATTGCGCTAATTTGAGTAGACGATGCGTTCTGAGGAAGCTTTGGTATAATGGTTAACACAGTCGCGTGAATTACTATAGATGTATGACTCGAAATCCAAGGGCAGGTCTGTGCGCATTATTCCCTAGAAGGTGTCCAGTGAATTTCAAATTGTTATAACGGAATGTCTTCATCGTCTATTTATTACACATGATTAGTATGTTGGGTAGGGATGGGTGTGTTTAAGTTATTCTGCTAAAGAATTTCTGATCTGAAAAATAATTTAGATGTCAGTATATTTTAAAATATGTATACTCATTTATATTGTCGAAAAACATATTCCTGGTTATGGCATATAATCAGTAAGAAAGTTACCAATAGTTTCGCACTTATAGCACTTGCCAGTATTGACAATTCTTCAGAGAAATTGGCGGGAAGCGCATCGCATGATTTTTGCTGGAAACGAATATAAAAGCCTAGTTCACTCGGTGATGATAAAATGTGGAGCGAAACGATAACGGTAATGAAGTCATAGTGGAGGCGCAATGGCCCAGTGGTTAGGGCAGCGGACTCGCGGTCGTAGGATTGCGGTTTCGATTCCCAGACCGGACGTTGTGAGTGTTTATTGAGCGAAAACACCTAAAAGCTCTACGAGGCTCCGGCAGGGATGGTGGTGATCCCTGTTCTACTCTTTCACCACAACTTTCTCTCACTCTTACTTCCTGTTTCTGTTGTACCTGTATTTTCAAAGGGCCGGCCTTGTCACTCTCTGTGTCACGCTGAATATCCCCGAGAACTACATTAAGGGTACACGTGTCTGTGGAGCGCTCAGCCACTTACACGTTAATTTCACGAGCAGGCTGTTCCGTTGATCGGATCAACCGGAACCCTCGTCGTCGTAACTGACGGAGTGCTTCCATCCAATGAAGTCATAACAATTGCCGACGGTTGGGTAAGAAGAGTTGCTGCTCACAGTACGATGCCAGCTGTGGCTGAAGGGGGTCAGCTGCGGTTGCGTAATGATTACTATTCTCTACTTCGAAAAAAGAAGACGACTACGCTGCTGAAACGAATTTTATATTATGAAGTCAGCGATTAAAATTTTTTTTTGTTTTAGTTCATAGACACGAATATACTACTCGACGTCATAAACGTATAACCGCTCAGTTTCACTTTCAAAATGTCTTTTTTTCTGACTTAGAGATACCAAACCAATAATACCCCACACGTCTATCTATCTATCTATCTATCTATCTATCTATCTATCTATCTATCTATCTATCTATCTATCTATCTATCTAACCGGGAAAAGTCAGTGGGCTTGCGGCTCGGCACCTGGAGAAGCAAGCCCATGCCGTCCACCAGTACCTCCGTCGTGGGACGCTGGACAGACGGCCCGGTTGAGTTGCTCGGGGTCTGGTTCGGTCCGGACCCTCAAATGGAGAAGAACTGGAACGAGATAACGAGTAGGGTGGTCACTCTCGCCCAGCAATGGGCCGAGAGGAAACTGTCCCTAAAAGGTCGGGCGGAGGTGGTGAACGCGTACATCGCGTCCATCATCTACTACCGCCTGACCGTCGTACCTTGTCCCGACCCTACCATCACCAAACTAGAACGCATCCTCTTCCGCTTCTTGTGGAAAGGATGCGTCCCGATGGTCAGGCGATCCATTTGCTGTCAACACCCGTTAAAAGGAGGGCTGGGCATGCCGTGGTTGATGATGCGCAAACACGCGCTGAGACTGTGACATCTCCGGCTCTATGTAGACGACGGTGAACAGGTGTGGTCGCCGTTTGTGAGGCACGCATTCCCGCAACTCGTCTCCATGACCGAACTACAGTCGTGGATCAAAAAGAGGCCGAGGAAGGGCGAATGGCATCGCGAGTGTCGCGTTGCTCTCAAGCAACTCTGCCGTCCCGGGTCGACCTTGAGTGACTTCAACACAACCAAAACATTCTATAGGGGATTAGTGGAGGGGAGGTACGACGACGAGCTCGGGGCAAACCTGGGCATCGACGAGGAATACCTGACCCGCCTGTTTCAAACGACTTTCGGCCCGGGACCTATGGACAACTTCCAGAGATCCCTGGCCTGGCGGTGCTACCGAGAAGCGCTACCCGTTCGGGATAAGCTCTATAGGCATGGCTCGAGAAACACGGGGCCGACCTGCCCGAGATGCGGGCAGAGCGACGAAACCGCTCTGCACGCAATCGTGCAGTGTCCAGCAATTTCCGACCTGTGGGCTTATGTCGAACGACTGCTGTCACGTGTGGGACGTATCGGTTATCAGCCGAGTCTATCGTTAATATCGTCACGCCTCCTTCCTTCAAACGGGAAGGAAGAGCTATTTTTATCATACTTGTAGCTATGGCGAAAGAATGTATCTGGTGGACGCGCCTGAAAGGATTAGAGACAAACACTTTCCTCTCTGGTCAATCTCTCATCAACTTCTTCAAGTATCACTTGAAGAGGAAAGTGAGAGTAGAGAGGCAAGTTTTGTCTAGTGAATGTTTTAAAAAAAGATGGGTGAATGTAGCAAGGATGGCACGTATGAATGACGAAGCCACCTTGACTATGATTCTATGAACCGTAAAAATTAATACAGAGAGTTGCTTATTTGCAAAAAAAAAAAGAAATATAACATGTGACTTCATTGACCGAGGTTACCGTGGTCTTTTCCGTAGGCTTTTCTTTCCACGGGTAAACCTCACCTGTTCTCCCCTTTACACTTCATATTGACATTTCTGTGATAACGATCCCTATTGATCAATTTGTTTGCTCTCCCCCCACCTTGTTTTTTTTTTTTATTATTTTTTTTTTATTAACCCCTCCCTTTTTTTGTCCTCTTTCTTTCCTTTTACGATCCCTTTTGATCGAAAACCACCACTCCCTTTTTTTTACCCCCAAAAGAAAAGCTCTACCTTGTAATTTGTTCTATCTGTGTGCAGCCCTGTGTGGCTAATAAAGAAACACATCTATCTATCTATCTATCTACCTGTCAACCTGTCCGTCTGCCTCCCTGTCTATCTGTCTGTCTGCCTATCTATCTATCTATCTATCTATCTATCTATCTATCTATCTATCTATCTATCTATCTATCTATCTATCTGTCTATCTGTTTATATATATATATCTATCTACTTAGCTGTCTACTTATCTGACTGCTTATCTATTTATCTATCTATCTAATCTCTCTATCTGTCTGTCTGTCTGTCTGTCTGTCTATCTATCTGTCTATCTATCTATCTATCTATCTATCTATCTATCTATCTATCTATCTATCTATCTATCTATCTATCTATCTATCTAACAAACTTTCTCTTCCTTTTGCTCTCTCTCTCCCCTCTCCCACACTCTCTCTATATACATTAACATGAAATGGATAAAACGGTAGTGCCCCAGCATGACCGCAGCTTTAAGGATGAAACAATTTAAAGAATATATATATATACGTGTAATTATATAGATATACTTAAGTGTATGTGCGCGCACTTGTGTGTGTATGTGTGTAATTAACTCTAATTGGAAATCTAACGTATGGAAGCCAAAGAGAAATTATATTTATAATCTAATATAATGGCTGAGAATCTGATGTAAAACTATATAAGTTAGGCGATAAAATAAATTTTTATATATTTGGAATTATTTAAGGTTTCATTATTTATATATTAATGATTTCTGTTTTAAAGGATGAATCTTAAAAGATATCTGTAGCCTATCAATAATTTTGAGAAACACATTCCGGGTATTACAGATTAAAATCTAATTCTATCTACATGGCTTCAAATCAAATCATGTTTATAATAGAAAGCGCATCGTATATGTCACTGAATGCTCCAATTGATATGCAAATAATTGGTGGGTATGTATACATGCGAGTGTGTGTGTATATGTATATATATATATATATATATATATATATATATATATATATATATATATATATATATATATATATACACACACACACACACTTGCATGCATACATACCCATACATATATATATATGTAGTCAATCCAAGCATGAAAACACAAAAAGAAAACACAACAACGCGAGAACGTGGAACAAATATAGTATTATTGGACGCTCAGGAAAGAAGAAAAGAAGGAGGGTTTAACGTTTCGAGCGGAGCTCTTCGTCAGAAACTTAGGAAAAGGAAAGATCCAAAGAAGGGAAGACGGGGGAACAAAATCGCCAACGGTTGACACGCGGTCACATATATATATATGTATATATATAAGTGCAGGAATAGCTGTGTGGTAAGTAGCTTGCTTACACACCACATGATTCCGGGTTCAAACCTACTGCGTGGCAACTTGGCCAAGTGTCTGCTACTATATCCTCGGGCAGACCGAAGCCTTGTGAGTGGGTTTGGTAGATGGAAACTGAAAGAAGCCCATCGAATATATATATATATATATATATATATATATTTATTTATTTATGTATGTAAGTACATATTTGTGTGTCTGAATTTCTCCCCCCACCCAACATCGCTTGAGAACAGATGCTGGTGTGTTTACGTCCTCGTCACTTAGCGATTCGGCAAGAAAGACCGATATAACAAGTCCTGGGTCGATTTGCTCGATTAAAGGCGGTGCTCCAGCATGACCGCAGTCAAATGACTGAAACAAATAAAATAATAAAAGTATATATATATATATATATATATTATATATATATATATATATTATATATATATATATATATATATTATATATAGAGGGCATTATACATACATGCCAGAAGGCATTATACATACATGCCAAACGCTAAGAGGGACAATTTCTACCAATTGGTAGAAATGACTAATTGTCCCTATTAGCGTTTGGCATGTATGTATAATGCCCTCTATATATAAATTAATATGTTCAATAAGAAATAATTATTTTCGAAATTTTTTCTCTTATGAGGTTTTTACGCTATCTACCTGACAATTTCTTGTTAAGTTTTCCTTATTAAGTAGTTGTCCTTAATTGCTATATATATATATATATATATATGTATATATATCGTTTTGGGATTTGGTTTGCAAGATTCTTTATGTGAGTTCATGTGTTGAAGCACATTTTGTTGTGCATGGGTAGAGTCATTCTCCTTTAGTGTCTTATTATTTAACACACTCACCGGTAAAGTTTCCGCTTATTTACTTATTTATTTTTCTTAAAATCTTCGTTGCATCTTGCAACCTTTTCAATAGTCGTTGACTCTGTGCGTTATCCGAGCTGCGTTCTTTTTGTTTGTTTGTGCGCATGTGTGTGGATAAGTGTGTGTGTGCTTAATGTATGTACTTGTGTATGCATGTAAGTGTGTGTATGCATGTATGTATGTGTGTGTGCGTATATATATATATATATATATGTATGTACGTTTGTATATATGTATTCTGCATATTCATATGTTTGTGTGTTTTATGTGTGTGTGTGTACTACCGTCTCCTTGTCTGTGTGTATGGGCTTTTGCGACTACGTACTGTGTCTGTACGTAAGAATGTGTATCGCCATATTTGTCGATGTGTGTCTCCATACATGTCCTTGTGTAAAGTGAAGTGTGTGTGCATATGACCATGTGTTTCAGTCTTCATTTGCGTATGTGTGTGTATTGTGTGTATATGTGTGCTGATCTGTTCATATTACCTATGTACCTATCCGTTTGTATGCCTATCTGTTTACATTCATATCCATTTGCCTACATACATGTGCATATACATATACTTATACATACACACACACACACACATATACATACATCTACCTAACAGCCCACTAACTATTCTACCTGTATATAAATATAAACTGCGGGTATGGGGGTTTGATACGTATGTTTCTTGTTTAGTACTACGTATATTTCCTATTTAGTACTGGAGATGGTTCATTTATGAGGACGTACTCATCTATTTGTTTGAGGGTTGGGTCCTTTGGATGCTTGGATAAAATGCGGATGTCAAGTTGACCCATGTTGTCTCCATGTAAGTCCTTGTCATGTTGGTATAGACTACGGAGGACTGTTTTATGTCGTCATACTGTCTCAAATGTTCATGTAGTCTTTCCGCAATGTTCCTAGAGGTGTCTCTTTTATGTATATCATGTTCATGTCTTTGTAAGCACCTTCTATGAATCTTATGCTGTAGACTATATTTCTAGTTCTACAGTCAATGCCAGGGTTAATTCTACATACAATGCAGTTATCATAGGTGTATATGGTATTCTCAAAGGTGTACGTCCTACATAGTTGTGATCTGATGAAGTTTCCTGGCTTTTCAACAATCTTAATGTTGAGTTTGGTCTCCTTTAGAGCTTTCCTAAATCTACGGGCTAGTTCTCCATGGTCTGTGGCCTCCACAACTATCGCTCCTTGATATTTGTCGGTTTTATACCACTTGTTCACCCCGTTTGCTTTGTCACAATCTCTTTGTGTTATATTCCAGTCGTTGCTTCTATATCTAGGGTAGGTACCACTGGTTTCATTACATATAATGTTATCTAACTTCTTTCTAGCACCTCTGTATACTCGAACCCTATCTTTCTGATCATATCCAGAGAATTGCATGCGATGCATGAAGTTCTGTACATTTATCTCCCCGTCAGCGATATATAAAATCACATGTATCTCCCCGTCAGCGATAAAATAACAATGCCATAACAAGCGCTGGTGTCGTGAGTAGTCAGTGAGTTTGTTATAAAAAAATATATTGCATACACACACACATCAGTGTGTGTTTGTGTATGTATGTGTTCACTGCTTGACAACCGGTGTTGGTTTGTTTACGCTCTCGCAAATTAGTTGTTCAACAAGAGAGACTGATAGAATAAGTAACAGGCTTAGCTTAAAAGATAAGTACTAGCGTCGATTTGTTCAACTAAACTGTTCAAGACACCAGCATGGCTACAGGCAGATGATTGAAACATATAAATGAAAAATGATATGAGCTCAACAAGAACGTTTATTTCTTTCACATGCAATATTAATATTCTTTACATTGAAGTACATTAGAATGCAAAGAACATCCAAAACTATGTTGCTTACATTTTTGTACGCCTTAAAACGATATTTTCTTAATGACAATCAGTGGTCGTTAACCTGTAATAAATTTCTAACCCTATATTAAATTAAATATTCATAAATACATATATTTTGTATTTAATGTATGTTGATATTACTTAACAACTTTCATTGTGCTTTAACCAAATATGGACATTACAATTTAAATGTTCTCATTAAAAAAATATTTGTTCAGATAGATTCAAAGATGATGACTGACAAGGATAGTTTTCAAATAAACGGTGGATATGAATAAATAAGATGGAAAATAGCAAAAGAGAAAAAATAAGCAGTGAGAAGGGAGAGACAGAGAGAAATAAATAAATACAGAGAGAGAAAGAGAGAGGGAGAGAGAGAGAGAGAGAGAGAGAGAGAGAGAGAGAGAGAGAGAGAGAGAGAGAGAGAGATTCATTTGTCATATAATCAAACATTTCATGTTTTCCCTACTTTTCTGTCGTGACATACAACCCCATTTTATCTGTCTAGAAACACCCAGTTTTAACCAACTCTTTTGTGACTTCCGATATTTCAAAATCTAGTTGCAGTATTGCAGCTTCAAAAAACATTACACCTTCGTTCAAATTCACAGACATAACTTGTTCTGACATATGTTTTGATTTTAAAACAGCACGCTGTGATTTGAAGATGATTTTACTTTCAATTCTAGCGGGTGAAGTATCCAGGTAAAGGCTATATCAACCTGGTTTTGTTACATTTTTGATGATTTTTCAACTATGATCTAATTTTAGTTTGAGAGCCTGTCCCGTATTTTATGTGCTGTTTTTTCTTCCTATCAGCATTTGATATTAATAAGCAGAATAAGTGTGGGTTTATAGTGGTACTTACACTACGTGGAGCTCATTTCCTCAGTTTCTAACATGGGGGACATTATAGACTATAGTTTTTATTGATTTCAACATGATATTAGCTTTTTTTGTTTACTTTGTCTCACTATATTACACTATGAACTTTTTAAATGTGAGGTGATGAAAATATTTCTACTTTTACAGAAATTGCTAATACTAATATTCTAGATTGTTCCAAAAGTGTTTTAAAACTAGCTGCAATGCTAATATGTAAATTGTGTTATAGACGTATTGCTTGACTGATCATTCATTCTTACTTAAAGCAATATTTAAATTGACTGCACCATGATCACTGTTAATATATTCGCTGACTGAAATACAATAATACAAACCACAAAATATACTACCATTAGATAAAATGTGTTTAATATTACAATACAGTTGATCTTTTCTCATCTGTAAGCATATAGTATATTCTGATAGACTGATACCTGTGTTTTCAAGTCTGATTGTAGGAAATCTGTATATATGTAAGTGAATTTATCTCTCTATATATGGGCGAATAATTGTTGGTCTAGAATGATTGAGTGTTCCGAATAGTAGTATGCAAAAATAAAATAAACATTTTAGAATAGCTTCAAAGAGGCACTACTTCACCGCCGCCGCCGCCGTCAGTATCATCTGATCATCATCATCATCATCATCGTCGTCGTCGTCGCCGTCGTCGCCGTCGTCGTCGTTGTCGTCGCCGTCGTCGTCGTTGTCATCGCCATCATCATCATCATCATCATCATCAACATCATGAATGCCCTCTGAAACTTAATGCCTAGTCGTTACATGCTACTTTTTAAATAAGAAAATAAAGAAGACCAGCAGCGCTTATATCACGTCCCTTTATTACAAGGTCTAGAAAGACTATTTTACTAACATCTGATGAATGCCTTATTCCAGGCCTTACTTGTTATAAGTCCCTATTGCCTGCTACAATGTAATGAACGTGTTTTTATTTTAAACTAGCAGTATCGCCCGGCGTTGCTCGGGTTTGTAAGGGAAATAACTATATAAGAGAGTTATAGCCAAAAATAGCAAAAAAATGCATTAAAAATGGAAAACAAATGATGGTAAATTTTTTTAAAAATCGTTGACTTATCGTAGACATTTTTAGAGAGTTACTTCCCTTATATAATAGCGAAAAAATGCATTAAAATGGAAAAAATGATGGTAATTTTTTTTTAAAATCGTAGACTCATCGTAGACGCGCGCAAATACCCAGAAGGGCTCGATATGAATCACGACTATAAGATACCCGCTTTTGGTTAAACTGCACCGCAAAATGTGGGAGTAGTTAGGAATCTAAATCGTAGGAGACAGACACACAACTTGACTTTTATATATAAAGAAGATATTTCCTCGTGTGCAAGCGTATCTTTTGTAGCTAGTATCAGTTCGCATTTCGTATCGCATTTCAGCTCACGATGTTAAATGTCACAATATTTCTGAACGCAGAGAGAAAATTTCATTGCAAAACTACATAGGTTCTCCTTAAAAAAAAAGAAAAAATGTCGCATCTACTTACGAGTGGAAATGTTTTCTTTTTTATAAATTGTAATCTAAATATATAAAGCTGAAGTTGTCTGTGTATGGCAGGTTTGGTAGCTTTCAACTAACACTACCTCCCCCGAGACCCTGCGGTGCAAGTTGACCAAATTTGAGAGTATGATAGAAGAAAGCTTGCTTTTTATTTCCTAGAAGATAAAATTCAAATCGGACCATGTTAAGACCAAAAGTTATTTACATCAAAAAGGTGCTTTTTTTGTATGAAAATCCCTACTTTTTACGATTTTTTGACTGCTGTGTCGCCATTTTTCGGTGTATTTCAACTAGAAAAATGTTCCCTTAAAGAGAATAACAAGCTGCATAATGAAAAATCTTGACTTTTCAAAAATTCCAATTCTAAAGGGTCGAAACAAACCCGAGCAACGCCGGGCGATACTGCTAGTTTATATTAAAGTAAAATCTCACCTCAATCACATTAAAGTAAGCCCTTGGTAAAGAAAAAGGAAGAACAGCAACAACAATAGGGGTAATTAAAGGAGCCAAAAAAGCTCAATGTATTCAGATAGAACCTTTTCAGAAACGAAATGACTTATATGTAAGATCTTCTTAGTGCTGGGAAAGCTCCTTTTATGTAAGGAAAGCATCGCTTTCTAAATGTACATAATATTATCGTAAGCACTTGGTAAAGAAATAACAACAACAGCAACAATGATAATTAAAAGACAAGGTAAGCTTTTATGTGTTTCCTCTTTCAGCAAGGTATATCAGCCAGATACTCTTCCAAATCACATATCCAAAGAACAAATTGGATCATATTGTCCTGAATATGTTCTGTGTCTAAAAGAAAATAGGTAGATAACATTTGGAGGATATTTCATGATATATCTGGCAGAACAATGTTTACAATTTAAACCTATACGACAAATAATTTATAGTTCTAACTTATATCTGAAATTTGCTTCTGTTGGAGATAAATGATTAAGTTTATGTACAGGGTGTTCTAAAATTCACTGAGGGGTTTCAATTTTTAATAACTCCCTTATTTTTTGAAATAGGTGTATGGAATTTTATTTTTATATAGAGGAGATAATGGAAATTAATTTGCATTAGTCCTTTTT
This sequence comes from Octopus sinensis, assembly GCF_006345805.1. Lineage (NCBI taxonomy): Eukaryota > Metazoa > Mollusca > Cephalopoda > Octopoda > Octopodidae > Octopus > Octopus sinensis. The sequence continues at coordinate 8,354,413 of NC_042997.1, read as the reverse complement.
CATCATACCTCTGTATTACGTATGGAAAATGACTTCTTTTAAATGACGCCCATTTTCAGCTTGACACATTCCTACCTTTTCCAAAATTTGTTCGATGACAGCTGTAAGCGTTTCAGGGTCCAGTTCCCCGATTTCTCTAGTGATATTCTCCTTGAATTGCTGCAGGGTTTCTGGTTTGTTGAGGTACCTTCACAAGAAAAAGTCAGGTCTGGTCAAGTCTGGGAAACGTGATGGCCAGCTGATATCGCAGTAGCGAGAGATGGTTTTTTCTCTCCAAATTAATGCCTCAGCAACTGTATTGTCTCTCTTGCCGTATGAGAAGTTTCCCCATCTTTTTGGAACAACACACCGGGCCTTTTTCGAATGGTCAGGTGCAAAAAGTCTCGATCATGGACCTGTACTGCTCACCAGTCAGAGTGACAGCATTTCCATGGTCGTCTTCAAGGAAATGAGGCCTGATTATCTCATCCGCTGTAATTGCACACCATACTGTTCACTTTATGGGGTGAAATTCTCTTTGGTGTACTACTCTCAGATTCTCAGAGCTCCAAACCCGGAAATTTTGCCTGTTGATAAAACCATTTAAATGAAAGTGAGCTACATCAGACACGATCAATTTGTATGCAAAATTTGGATAATTTCGTGCTTATTTCTGGATTCTAACCTCGTATTGAAGCCTGTGTTCATAGCCCTGGGGCTTCAACCGTTGAAACAAATGTACTGCACCTTGTATTGAACTATTTGTACCTTTGCAGCGAAGTTCAAGAAAATCTCAAACTTTCTGGACTGTCTTCTAGTTGATTTGCATGGATTCTGTTCAATACACTCGCGTACACGTTCCCTTGCCTCATGGGTTCTGACAGTGCGAGGTATCCTAGGTCGTGGGAGTTCACTTACTTTCCCTTGTTTTTCAAAGCGATGAAGTAAGTTCTATCTTTCACTTCAAAGTACGATATGATCTCTGGGTTTGATTGATTAACCTCTGATTTTGATAGAACAATTTCGCCACTTGGGTGTGTTGTGTGGTGCCATATTTTTCTATAATTGATTTCCAGGATCTAGTCCATAAAATCCCTGAAAAAAGGAAATAATCAAAAATAAAAGAATTATCAAAAATTGCGACTCCTCAGTCACCCTGTATCAGCAGTAGTATTGTATCAATAAACAGTAGATGAACTAAAAAGTAAGGATAGTGTATACGTGCATTGGTAGTTGTGGCTTCATAGTTTTCAAGTGATAAGCAATAAATATTCTTTCTAGTTGTTTACACTAAATAACTCTCTAAGTGTTCATGTCTTTCCAAAAACCTTAATCAAAATATCCTTATTCCACAGTTTTGTTTTTGTAAGGAGACGAAGAAAACTTAGCACGTTTATGTATTTCTGCAGTGCTTATGTGATAGGGAAACTATCCACACTTTCGAACGGACACATTGTAATGGATAGAATTTAGGAAAGAGAAATAGTAGTTGCTTTAAGGCATGACCACATTTCGGACAAAATATTAGTAATGCAAACATCACCTGGGCATTTAACTACTGAAATTGATGTAGGATATTTTGATACTTGGAAGTAAAAACATCACTCTTAAATTATCCTATATTTTCTTCCTAGCATTGCAGTGTAGATCTTGACAAATTCTACACGAACCATGAATAGTGTTCGTTATGTTAGAGCAAGCTATTCTTGATTTGAACCTGTGTCCACTACATTTACTCACCACTTGATTTTTTTATCATCCATTATTTTCTCATGCACAAATCTCAAGAATGTCTAATACCAATCCCAACCCAATGTTCTCTTCCTCTCAGACAAGGGATAGCGAACTTTGACAACTTGATGTTTAGGTGTAATGTCAGCCTGCCAGAAATGTCACTACATCTTTTCAGTATTTCCTTGCATATTATTGAATTTCTTCCAACTCTTTCCTGTGTATCTTGAATAGTGTAAGTGCATATTGATTTTTTGGTCTTTCTCTCTAAATGTGCATTTTTTCATATACTGTTATATTTTTATTTTTATTTTTATTTCATGACAGTTAGTTTCAGGGTCATACCATTTTTATTGTCATGTATGTTTGCTTGACAAATAAACCACCAACGACTTTATTCATCTAAATTATCTTGAGGCTGCATCATTTGTTCTATACATAACATAATATCTGCATAAATCTAAATGTCAGTTTGCTAAACTGCAGACATGTTCATAACAGCTCAGCAAGCAATGAACCACTTAGTGAGTTTGTGTGCATTTTCAAGTTATTGAAAATAAAGTAAAATTACACTGTTTTCAAACTTTGTTTTAAAATCTTCTAAACTGTTAACAAACCGAAACTAAGATTTTATTTAAGTGATGTTGCTGAAAGAGATGGCGGAAATACCTTTCCTCAATTAAGCATTGTTCTTCTCTCTGTATTTTAAGTTCAAATTTTGTCAGACTAGATTTATCATTACAGAATTGAATATGAATTAGTAATAATTTGGATCGATTTCAATTAGTTATAATTTTCCCAAACAAAAACAATATAGGCAAGAACAAAGAAATAAATGGCCAGAACAAATTCTGTGAATTCATATAAAGCAATAATTTGTTTTCCATAATCTTTTATTATGCATATAAAGGTTATTCATATTATATTGTAGAGTACTGTGGATTGGCAGAATTGTAAAACGTCAGAGAATGTGCCTTGTGGAATAAGTTCCTGTTTATTTCTTTCTGAAATCAAAATCCTTCAAGGTGAGCTTTGCCTTTCCTTTTTCCAGTTCGATAAGATCTTTAGTACTAGCGAAGCCCTGGGAATCACGACGTAACTGTAAGGCTGCATTGATAGAGGAGGTTTCACACCTACTGCATTACACTCTGAATACGGGCCCCTTTAAAAGGGATTATATGAAAGAAAAGAGAAATGGTTAAATTGTACATCTGTTTTCCCATATGACTAGATTAGTATAAATGTAGGATCCTTTCCAAGTTAGAAGTATTGATTAGCGTTTAGTCTGCTGCTGTTGCAAATTATAAAATAGGAAAATAAGCAAAAATAAGCTGAGGCAAATCCACGCAGCCATGTAAACAATGAGCAATATGAAGCGTAAAATAACAATATGAAGAAGATCAATTCAAAATGATACTTTCAAACAATGGTAATTAAATTAACCTTGGCATAGCAAAATGATTAACTTCTCCGTGTAAACGAATTCATTTCGGTGATTATCATCACCATAGGTCTAAGTAAAACACAGTTGTAAGTAGCAAGATTAATAGTGTAAGAATTGATGCATATAAGGTTATGGCTTGTAAGACTATTTAATTGTAAAACGAGGAAGTGAGTGTTTGTAAATTAAATGTAAAGATTTGCTAAGACAAGACACCAAACAGTTGTGTATACATATTCATATAATTTCTTTGACAATTGACATTGATAGCAATAATAATGAAGGTAATGTAGCTTACATATTCATTTCTAACAAAAATAAACCTCTTCTGATAATGTTAGTTGAAATGGCAACTAAACTGCATGAATAGCGGTGAAAACAGGAAAATTCTAGTGTAAAAAGCTCGATGCTGCTCAGCTGCATAGCAAAGTTGCAATGTGTATTGTGTCTGATTTCACATCAACGTGTGTGTGTGTGTGTGTGTGTGTGTGTGTGTGTGTGTGTGTGTGTGTGTGAGTATGTGTGTGTGTTTGTTCGTGTGTGTGTCTAGAAGGTATCAAGATTGGATTGATGAGAGAATAAATCAACTTGAGGGCAAAAGAAATCATTTGTGTTAGGTGTTATTTAGGAAAATATATGCTTAAAGCAGTGATATAACGCAGGGTGATTAAAACTAATTTAAATGTAAAATACACGGAATAAGAAAATAAAACCCGATTGAAATATATTCTGCTCTCGTCGATAAGGATTTAAAACCGTAAATCGAATGATTTTGGTGTTTCTTATTTTTCCTTCCTTGAATTCTGTAACATACGATTCTACAGCTTATATTTTCTTTCCTTGAGTTGCCATATATAAGAAATAGCTGTACACTACGTCGGTACAATTATTTGCTGTATGACTGATGCAGTATGTACATCGAATCTGAAACTATTATATCTGGCAGAAGCGAACCGATGGCAAAGAAGGAAAAATCGTCTTCAGAATTAATAATATGGAGCTTATATAGGAGCACTCCGTCGGTTACGACGATGAGGGTCCCAGCTGATACGATCAACGGAACAGCTTTCTCGTGGAATTAACGTGCAAGTGGCTGAGCACTCCACAGACACGTGTACCCTTAAAGTAGTTCTCGAGGAGATTCAGCGTGACACAGAGTGTGACAAGGCTGACCCTTTGAAATACAGGTACAACAGAAACAGGAAGAAAGAGTGAGCGAAAGTTGTGGTGAAAGAGTACAGCAGGGTTCACCACCACCCCCTGCAGGAGCCTTGTGAAGCTTTAGGTGTTTTCGCTCAATAAACACTCACAATGCCCGGTCTGGGAATCGAAACCGCGATCCTACGACCGCGTGTCCGCTGCCCTAACCACTGGTCCATTGCGACCCCACAATATGGAGCTTAGTCGGCAGCCAAAAGGAAAACAGTTTTAAACTTACTGCTTACCAATTTTAAAACAGTTGTAGTTAGTATTACCGTAGTGATAACAGTAATTTTGTTCACAGCTTGAAAATTTCGTATTTGTTTTCGTAAACAAAGCTGTAGAACAATAGGAAATTGTTAATGAATTTGTAAACAATGTGCTGCACGATCACGTAAAAATATCTAAACAAGTGCAGTGTTGTTGAATGAAAAAAATGTCTAATTAGAAAAGTGTTTATTTAATCAGATGAAAGTGGCTGTCTGTTTGAAAGTTTTTGGGTCAGCAACAGTAGGTTGATTTGTAACTGCTAAATAAGCACAATGCCGTTGTGTTCAAAATGATGGGGGACTAAATGTAAGAAGAAAATTAAATTTGTTCCTAGGGATGACAACAATAGTGTGTTATATCTCTTTTATCTCTTTTACTTGTTTCAGTCAGTTGACTGCGGCCATGCTGGAGTACCGCCTTTAGTCGAGCAACTCGACCCCGGGACTTATTCTTTGTAAGCCTAGTACTTATTCTATCGGTCTCTTTTGCCGAACCGCTAAGTGACGGGGACGTAAATACACCAGCATCGGTTGTCAAGCAATGCTAGGGGGACAAACACAGACACACAAACACACACACGCACATATATATATACATATATACGACGGGCTTCTTTCAGTTTCCGTCTACGAAATCCACTCACAAGGCTTTGGTCGGCCCGAGGTTATAGTAGAAGACACTTGGCCAAGGTGCCACGCAGTGGGACTGAACCCGGAACCATGTGATTGGTAAGCAAGCTACTTACCACACAGCCACTCCTGCGCCTATATATAACTTTTTTTTTATATTTCATACGTATCAAGATGGTGAGCTGGCTGAATAATTAGCATGGCAGGCAAAATGCTCCATGACATTTCACCTGTCTTAATGTTCTGAGTTCAAATTCCACTGAGGTCAACTTTCCCTTTAACGGCGGTGCATCAGCATGGTTACAGCTCAGCTGAAACTAGAGAAAAAAATCACCTTTTAAATAAGTTCATTGGGGATGTGGATGCATCCCGTGCCCATGATTCTATCTCATGCATATTTTCTCATATCTCACTTCCTTATATTCCCTAGTTTACTTTTATCGTTATATTTCTCTTCATTGACCGTTTCCCCCCAGTATTCTAAAACGTTTCTCTTCATTATGTGATTCTTTATATTATTACCGTACATACTACATTATGGAGGCGCGTGGTTTAGTGGTTAGGGTGTCAGGATCATGATCGTAAGATTGTGGTTTCGATTCCTGGACCGGGCGACGCGTTGTGTTCTTGAGCAAAACACTTCATTACACGTTGCTCCAGTCCACTCAGATGGCAAAAATGAGTAACGCTGCGATGGACTGGTGTCCCATCCAGCTGGGGAACACATATAGCATGGAAACCAGAAAACCGGGCCCATGAGCCTGGTTAGGCTATAAAAAGGCGTATTCATTTATTATTTTTACATACTACATTGTATAATCTACGTATTTGGATGCTTATGCAGTATTAGCTCGCCAAGGGGAACACAAATTGTTTCTTTCTTCCATTTCTTTCCTTTTAATGAACGATGCAAGATACTTTGCCTCGACTTTGCTTTCCACATATTCTGACTTTTGACTTGACTCCACTAGTTTGACTCTTTATAACTAATTATAGTCCATTCATCTCCTATATGTCTTTCTATCTTTATCTTCATTCATTCTTTGTTCTATAGTTTCTCTCTCTCTCTCTCTTTTCCTTTTTGCACATTTTGTCGCTCTCGATCACACAACCTTTCTTGTATCCCTATTTCACTAACCCCACTTGTCTTTCATTGATGCATTCATACTCTTAAATATCGGTTTACAGCTATATGTATCGCATATTACCGCTCAATTCTTCTGAAAGTAAAAATTCGGTCAAAGTCTATGGCTTGGATTTGCAGAGATCTCATGTTTATGTGTGCATAATTTTCCATCAAAACTGTAGTGTTATTTTTCTACTCGTTTGTGTGATAATACTATTACAGTAGCTTATGAATATTTGAAACAGCTGTAAAAAGCTATCTAAAAGTATTTTAATGTGATTAATATATTTTGGTTATGTTTATATGGCATCTTAAGTAATTGATATAATGGTTACCATGCTAAATAGGTATGTTTCATTTTTTACGTTCTACTTATGCATACACAAACATGTGTGTGTGAGTATAACTAGAGGCACGTATACAAATATATATGCTAACATATATACATAAACACACACAGATATATTAGTTTGCTAGCGTACACAATTTCAATTTATTATTGTAAAGTGAAATATTATAAGATACGCATTAAGGTAGTCTGGAAAAATATTGGTGTTACAATACATAATTTCATATCAGACAGAAAAAAATGTACAATATTTCCTGAAAGATATCTATAAAATATTGTCTGTAATAAAAATATCCATAAAAAAAAACTAACAAGAAAAAAATTCTCTATTAGTTTATCAAACGTATTTTTGAAATTTTTAAATATGGAACGAAACCGAAGGCAAACGTTCAACTGAGACGCATTCAAGAACCTTACCTATTAAAGGAAATCGAAGATAGAAATGAAATATTGACAATAGTGAAACAAAGTTATGGAGATCTATAAATTTATTAATCGAAGTAGAAATAACGTTTGTAAAATATGACATTTCTCTGGGTTCTGTATTTTATTTTTATTGCGTTTATTGAAATGAATGGACTTCTCTAAAAGAAGAAAGTGAAGACAGTATAATCTAATGAAAAAAATATCTTGTTCTAGTTTTACTAACGTAAGGTTTTCGTTTTATTTGAAGCTTTCCCCATTAACTACAGCAAAAGAAACATTTTTAGACATTACTAACTGTTTACATATTTTTGGCAAAGACCCATTTACAACATTTATACAGGTTTCAAGCTGACCGCATCAGAATTACAAGGAGAGGCAATAGGCAGAGAGCTGATAGTTGTAGCTTCAATAACGTAAACAAGCATACATCGAAATTGCTTTCAAAAGAACCAAATGAGCGAAAATAATAAAAACAAAACCAAACAATGTAAAAATCAAACATACAGACTTTATCCTTAAATATTTTCTTTTTTACAATATTGGTGTTGAAGCCATTATTTGGAATGGGAAAACAAAACAAGCAGCAATAACACCAACAAGAACAATAACGTTCCATTATTTGCCAACATTCTAAGACTAACGGAGTAATTCCTGCTCAAAGGAAAGAAGTAGCAGGGAGATAACGAAAAGAAGGCAGAGACATTTTGTCTGACAAATTCATCTAGGAAAGGCTAAGAGGTAGACGATAGTTCTGCATCATCAAAGGCGGCGAGCTGGCAGAAACGTTAGCACGCCGGGCGAAATGCGTTGCCGTATTTCGTCTGCCGTTTCGTTCTGAGTTCAAATTCCGCCGAGGTCGACTTTGCCTTTCATCCTTTCGGGGTCGATAAATTAAATACCAGTTACGCACTGGGGTCGATGTAATCGACTTAATCCGTTTGTCTGTCCTTGTTTGTCTCTTCTATGTTTAGCCCCTTGTGGGTAATAAAGAAACAGATAGTTCTACATTTCTATTAAAAAATGGAGAATGGTTTCATATACCCACAAAAGAGTAGCTGGTGTAAACCCGTGTCGACGTTTAGTAGAGAGTGTTACGTAATAACCAAGAAGCATTTGCTCGTTTTTAAGGAGGACGAGTTGAGAGACAGATATATGTAATGCTTGATCAGAGGAAGACGCAAAACAGAACATGGATGCCAAGAAAACAAGTCTTACGGCCGAAGTTATAGGCTAGGTTATCAAAATTGGTTTATCTTCAGTTTTATTCAACAGTGTAGAAAAGTGAGTTCAACTTCAAACTATAATAAGATTTGGTCGCGTTAGATCTGTATGAACTTCCATTACTCAATGACACCTGACTGCATTGATATTCCTGAATCCCTGAATAATGCACCATTGATGCAGTGGTGGTTACATAAATCAAAATGATGGTGCAAGATAGGAGGGTCTGTTCCGAAGGAGAGAGAGTAGAGTTCTCCAGAAGATAACGAAAGAAGATAGAAACATTATCTATTCTCTCATGAAAGAACATCATGTAATCTTAAACGAAAAAATACACTGCAAACCCCACAAATGGTGTTAGAAATACTGGCAATTTAAAACAATGCAATTATAGAAACCATTTTTAAACCGTTACCTGAGGGATAGAGATTCTCGGTGAACTCAAACAAATAAGAGAAACATGAAATTTATAAGAATAATAACTTTATCAGAGAAGACATTAAAACTAAAACAAATACTAATCAAGTGGCTGAAAGTTTACTCTAAAGTTTCGGGATCTAATTACAATAGAATGAAAGACAACATTACAGAATCCCATAGAAAATCCCGTAGAAAATTACGAATCACAGAAGTATGTGTTACGAATAACAATGGTCAATTGCTTCTTAGATGTATTCAGGCATACAGCCAACCATTGGACGAAACAATGAATCTATAACCAATAGGGACCGTCAAACCTAAACATATGTACAAAACGATTTCAGCTTAAAACAATTCAAATTCTTATTAGCAACCCCACCCGACAAAAAAAAAACTTCTTAAAACTTTATCGTATCCAATTGTTAATATAATTTATTAATTTAGAAATTGCTGAACTCGCAATCATGTATTATTTTTATGAAATTTATCAAGCATTTGTACTTTCATCATTTTGCATAACTGTGAAAATTATTGAACATTTGAATTTGCATGAACATTTGCTATTTTAAGCGTGCTTTACCAAACGTTCACATGTATCTTCATTTTCTTTTAAAGCTTTATTTACCATTGAAAAAAAAAATGATTGTTGAAACCGGTAAGATATTTTAATAGATTGTCAAAATATTTCAAAATTACAATTCGTATTAAGTGTCAGATGTATTTTCAATGCCCGAAACAACAAGTCTCGTGCATATATATATATATATATATATATATATATATATATATATATATATATATATATACATATATATATATATATATATATATATGGCTGTACACGTGAGATCGGAGAAGAATGTTATGACTATTGTCCATGCATGGGTTTATGACATCTGCTGACGGCTGCAATTGGTTTCATAACTCACCATGGCATCTTCCTATTCGACTCGTCATCAAATAGTTGCCTCGACAGCGATTGCAGAACTTAAAATATTAGCTCCAATAAGATATGCACAGCGCCTCACATACCCTCTCCATCTTACTGGCATTGTCGTGATACAAGTCGGGGCAAAGTATCTAGTACTAGTATTACTCGTAGTCTCAAGAATGTGAGAGCGCCATGATGTGAAGGGCAATCAAAACATCCCAATATATATATATATATATATATTTTTATTTTTTATTTTATTTTTTTATATATTTTTATTTTTATTTATTATTTATTTTTTATTTTTTATTTTTTATTTTTATTTATTATTTATTTTTTATTTATTATTTTTTATTTTTTATTTTTTTATTTTTTATTTTTTATTTTTTTTATTCTCCTATCTAATTTAACACTGACTCCTTGACCACTCCCCCAAGTATGATTTTTTGCGCTATGCCTACCCCCAAAAAGTCCCCCACCAACACCCCTTTAAACCTGCCTAAATGTATAATGCCAATACAATTCTTGTTAACTAGCTTCCTGAAGATTTCTCTTGAATGAAACAGTTCTAGTCCTGTAGAAGCTCCTTCTATATAATAAATATATATATATATATATATATATTATATATATAAGTGTAGGTGGTATACGAATGAGTATATATTTATAAAAAAGAAGTTTGAAAACGCCACTATATATGATAAATTTTAATATAATTTTATATAAGATAAATTTATCTTATATAGTGGCGTTTCAACTTCTTTTTTATAAATATATATATATATAAGCATATCCGTCCTCATATACATATATACGACCACACATACACTCATGAAATCACACATACGCACACAGATATAAACATACATACATATATACATGCATGTATGTATACATACATACGTACATACATACATACATACATGCATACATACATACATACATACATACATACATACATACATACATACATACATACATACATATATACATACATTATAAATACACATCCATAAAATCTGAGTTATTTATTGTAGCTGGCTATGTTTTTGCTTTGGTAAAGATTATCCTTTTCAAGCATTTAAAGAACGCTCCCTGTTGCAGAGCATTTGTTACAATAAAATTAATTCCATCTTATGGTAGTTTCTCTGTTCATTTTCTTCAGCAATGTCAAAGCTTCATCTTCCTGAATCATATACTGCTTTTTGATCTTCTGTTATGGTTATGGACGTATCATTTTCATCTACGATAGAAATGATACCCCTGCTATAGTTAGTTACCTAACGTCAAAGCATTAAGTTAGTGCGTACGAAACGAAATCAACGTCGTTATGAGAAGACATAACAGACAAGAACTAGATTTCAAAAAGAAAAGAGAACAAAAGGAAGTCGTATTCATTAGCGACCCGACGGTTTCCATAAATTTTAATATTTCTATCTATCTATCTATCTATCTATCTATCTATCTATCTATCTATCTATCTATCTATCTATCTATCTATCTATCTATCTATCTATCTATCTATCTATCTATCTATCTTATCTATCTATCTATCTATCTATCTATCTATCTATCTATCTAGGTATGTATAAAAAAAATATATATATACACAAAGCGGCGAGCTCGTATGTTAACATGCTTAGCAACGTTTCGTCTGCCTTTACGTTCTGAGTTCAAATTCCGCCAAGGTCGACTTCGCCTTTCATCCCTTTTGGGGTCGATGAAATCGACTTACCCCTCCCTCGAAATTGCTTACCTTGCACCAAAATTTGAAACCTCTCCCCCTCTCTCTCTCTCTCTCTCTCTCTCTCCATATATATATATATATATATATATATACATATACATACATATATATATATATATATATATATATATATATATATAATATATATATATATATATATATATATATACATATATATATGTATGTATGTATGTATGTATGTATATATATGGAAGCGCGTGGCTAAGTGGTTAGGGTGTCAGCATCATGATCGCAAGATTGTGGTTTCGATTCCTGGACCTGGCGATGCGTTGTGTTCATGCGCAAAACACTTCATTTCACGTTACTCCAGTCCATTCAGCTGGCAAAAATGAGTAACGCTGCGATGGACTGGCGTCCCTTCCAGCTGGAGAACACATACACCATAGAAACCGGAAAACCGGCCTCATGAGCCTGGCTAGCCTTTAAAAGGGCGCATTTATATCTATCTATCTATCTATCTATCTATCTATCTATCTATCTATCTATCTATCTATCTATATCTATCTATCTATATGTATATACATATATATATATATACACAAACACACACGCATATATATATATATACATACATATATACAGAGAGAGAGAGGGGGGTTTCTGATGAATATGTACCTACAGGAACACACGGACATCTATATATACATTTTCCTTCTGTATGCCCAAAAGAGTTGATATGAAACCTTGTTTAGAGTATTCTTCTATTTTTTCCTTTCAAAATCATCACAATATAATGAGAATATTCTACAAAGTATTCAAGTATTCTTACTTGCATTACCCTAAGCAACATTTCCTGCAAAATACTGTATTCTATATTTGTGCTGAATTCCGTCTCTGTTGAACATTATAGAAGATAATACATAGTTATTTTTTGTTGGGACATATATTATCTAAGTCAGGAGAAAGAATCAATAAAACCGACTCTTTTATTTTTATTGTTACAATCTACACTTGCGGCACATTCCATCTGTTCTTATTCTAAATGCTATTCAAAAGAAAGTATAATTCCTTCTGTGGACCAGTTTTTCGTTGTGGGGTGTGTAAATACAACCACAGACACTCACCTTTCTTGCATTGATATACATATAAATATATATGCGTGTGTGTGTGTGTGTGTGTGTGTGTGTGAGTGTATTTAGGAAACAACATAGATGAGGAAATAACGGAAAAGTGAATTTGATATTTAAGCTTCACGCTGGCATAAGAGAAAAATATTTTAGGTGAGTTTTCGATGATAATTTCTGTCCGTAGATGTGAGTTTACAATAAAACAACCTTTTAGCAACAAGTAATACTTGCATGACTCGAAAACTAACAAAAAAGAAAAAAAAAAAAAAACGTAAAGAAGGAATAAAACACAAAACATAAAATACACACCTTTCGCCTTAATACTGATTTCACCCCTTTCTCTCCGTCTGATGTTGGTAATTCATTAAAGAATCCCTACTTCCAAGTCAAAATTAAAATCACAAGCATGCGCTTAGACTCTAAAAGAATTGCTGCATTCATGAAAATTTTCTCATACCAACTATCTGTACGCGCTATAAAATGCTAAGTATCTGGAAACTGGGTGAAAATCATCAAATCTTGAAGACAATCCATGTGAAATAGCATCATATTCCCTTAAGCACGGCCTCATATTTGAGAGGCTTTTCTTCTATACAATTAAGCAACATAGTCTTCTTTCTCAATCATAAGATGCATTTAGATAATTATACGCTGCCTAATAACATGACTGGCAAAATTTATACAAAATTATACCCCAGAATGACGCCATCGGCAGCAACATTCCTGCTACCATTGATATCTGAATGTTTACGATTCAGTCCGCCACTTTCCACTTACATAGAGAATACACAATACATGAAAAAATAAAGTTAAACACACAGATCATCGAGTCGACTAATTAATTACCCTGAATGAGGGTAATTAATCTAATAAAAATTCTAGGCAAATATGCCTGGCAGACTAACACGATGCTCCATATAAAACCAGTCATATTATGTTACCACGTACTGTGTGATCAGAAAATTGATGGTTGTATGATATATCTCAAGCAATGAATCCATAGATGACATCTAGCCATCCAGCTGACTACTTGTATAAAAATTCTGCTTGATAAGAGCGGACCTTTGGCTCCAACTATGATAAACATTTCACCTCATGCATTCCCCCTTTTTTCTGTCTTTTTCTCTCCGTCTGTTATAAAACCGAAACTTAAAGACTGATGACGCCATTCTATCAACATGTGGACGCTAGTTGCTCTCGTTCATACTTTAAATTTAAATTTCTATAATTTTGAATTTTTATCACCTCTTATTTTGAACTTGACAAAGACAGATTTACTGTCGAAAATTCCTTCAACCATTAAAATACCTATTATAATCGAATCGCACACTTCGGCCAACCATGATAAACAACATTGAAATAATGACCTTCCAGACTTTTTCAGTCCCTGTATACGTTCTCCTACAAGCTCGACTAACGATGCATTTTTCGAAGATATTTGTGATAGACAACAGAATTTGGTTAAGTATCAAATTATAAATATGTTTTGTTATTTTATATCTTTTAATAAATAAAACAAGGGAAGAACATTTGCAAATAGTTCATTTTTCTTTGCAACACCTAATCACAAACTTAATTTTATTTCTTTAATTCACAAGAGATCCTAACGCAGCTGTTCTATCAACTAGAAATAGCTACCAAATCTCTTTCAAATCACATCATGCCATTTTAAGCAAAGAAAGAAAATATGAGCACGTGTAGTTCTACATTTATGTCTCTAATAGAAGCTGTTATGATCATAAACGGAATGCTTTTGCTCAAATGTCTGCTCGACTAGAGTTAACTTATGTCTAAACAATTGTAATGACTTAATTATATCTAAAAGATTTTATGTTCCTCTGAGCGTTTTCAGCTGTGATTATATGATTCATATGACATTAGTTCAGGACGTAGCAACAACAGCAATACTTTCGTATCGTCTTGCCAGTATTACTATAATTATACAAATGTCAATAGTAAACCAGTTTTAGTGACGCCATGTCCTTTGATTGAAGTATTTCTCTTGATTCAAAGTATCTCCAATAAAGCAAACATACGATATTACTCATTTCAGGAATGATTATCCTCTATCTTTTTCGGTTCAGACATCGTGTATCTGAGATCACATTATCCAATGTATTTTTAGATTATTAAAATTATGATTTAAGGAAAATTTGACTGGTACTTATAGCAAGTCGAGTAAATAAGTCGTGTCATCCTCATTTACTCAACACAGTGTGTGTGAATTTTAGTCTGTTGGGCTTAGGTAATAGAAAGTTATAATGCTGAAGGTCCTGCAGTTAGATTGATGCATTATTTCAGACAAGGTGGCTGCATTATAAGGCGCCTAATGAACAATTTGAAATATTTAGGGCCATTTACTATCCACCTTGTGAACATATAGTCTAAACTGTGAGTAAAGAAGCCATCATACGAGTAAATACTTGAGCATAAATTACGAATATATGAATGTATTAGAATCTCGTTATGTCCTAAGAGAGGGAGAGAAATGATCAACAACAATATTACAGTTTCACACATCTTCATGCATCTTAGAGTTAATTCAAAATGCGTTTAGATGCGTTCGGAATATAGAAATATGTTCATAGACTGAGAGTGATAGTGGTCTAATAAGAACTGAAGGCCACAAATTAGAGAAAATAACATATGAATGCGAGGCTTCCAAATATATATAGTATACAATTTCCTATACATTATTAAACACTAATCTGTTATTTACACTAAGAAAATATTTGAAGTTGCAGCGATTCCCAGAGGAAAGTACACGTAATTAAAGAAGCGCAGAATTTTATCACAAAAGCAATAAGAATTTAAAATATGAAATTATTGATAATATGAGCTCTCATTAATTTTTTAGACATAGTTTTTACCACATTAATATCAAAATTCATAAGATCTACAGTGTTTTACGTGGATGTACACATACATACACATATACATAAATGTGCGTGTGTGTATATTTATGTATAGAGTGTGTATACATATATGTATATATATATATATATATATATATATATATATATAATATATATATATATATATGTATATAATTGAGTGCACAAGAAGGCACGACACGGTATTAAAGGTTCCTATCACTGGCCACCAAACCTCACATAGGCTAGCCTGCGGAATTCAAGCTACATTGTAGCAATTATAACGCAGAAGACGTAACCGGTATATTAAGCTTTATAAAAACATATTTTTTCAGTAAAGCAACCTCCATTGTTACTTAATGCTATAAACCAGATGTCGCAATACAAGTGATCACCTCTTCAGCGTTTGTGAGAAAACTAACTCGGATTGGCTAGCGTGCAGAATTCGATCCACTTTATAATATTTAACGGTTTCAAATATTGGTACAGGGGCCAGCAGATTTGAGGCGAGTGAAGTCTATTATACTGACTTCAGTACTTGATTGTTATTCTATTGACCTCGAAAGGTTGAAAGACCTTCTCCACTGTTCGGTGTGCTAGCCTATCTGAGATTTGATGGCCAGCGTCTAACCACGCTCGGAACCTTTACTTCTTGCATATTTCTTAATGCATGACATTCGCCATCCTACCATATCTCCCGGTTTTATACTCTATCTGTGCTAGTTTTGGACATTCTGAAACTATGTGCAATTGTTTCTTCTCTTTCACCGCTCATCCTACACTTCCCGTCAGTATTTTCTTTTCTTTGTCAATGACTCTCCTGATGTTTCTCGTTCGCAAAACTTGCTTCTGTGAAGCAAATTTAATTTCTTCTTCTTCTTCTTCTTCTTCTTCTTCTTCTTCTTCTCTTCTTCTTCTTCTTCTTCTTCTTCTTCTTCTTCTTCTTCTTCTTCTTCTTCTTCTCCCGCCGCTCTCCTTCAATCGGGCAGGCAAGGCAGTTTTCTTTTGGCTGGTAGCTGTGGCGAAAGAGGTAGTTTGGTTGACAAGGCTAAAAGGCATGAGAATAGATACGTGCCTCTTTGGTAGAGCTCTCATTAACCTGAAAAGGAAATTGAGATGGAGGTACTGTCCTCGAGTGAGTTTATTGAAAGGTGAATGAAAGTCGCAAAATGACAAGGTAGACTTACTTTCGAAATATCGTTCAACCCAAAAATATCTATTACAATCGAATCGCGCTCTTCATCTTGACTGTTTACCTTTGTGAAGAGTTACTTCAATTATTTAAAAAATATTATTGTTATTATTATTATTATTATTATTATTATTATTATTATTATTATTGATTGAGAGATTAGTGCATGCCATCAAAGTGACACTGGGGTAAAATATACGAAGCCCAGTATACCCAACATGACTACCCGTCTGATAAGGGTATACCAGGCACATGCATCACAACCATATGTGTGCGACATGGTGATCTCATATCATGATAAACAGTGCATGACCTTGCAGGTGGCGCCAAGTTAGAATTTTCTTCTTGTCGAGTAGCCCATCTTACTCAAAAGGTCCCTGAATAAAGATTGTTTAAGGATGTTGAAAGAACCACCCATGTTTCCACAGGTGAATCATCTAGACCTCCAAAAATTCCTTTCAGCATATGGCCATGATGCACCTCCACTACTTCTGCTCGTGATCAGAGATGCACATATCGTCATCTACTAAGGGACACGCTCAACTGGTTAAGGTCAAACAACTGACAAGGAAATCTGTGGATTGAGCAGAATGTTTGCTGTAGCCCATCTTTAATACCAAGACAAAACAATGTACATGATAACACTTCCAATCAGTTAAGATTAGAAGCCATGAGAGCCACTGTCTGGCACTGCATCAGGGCATTTATTATTATTATTATTATTATTATTATTATTATTATTATTATTATTATTATTATTATTATATTATTATTATTATTAAGGCGGCGAGATGGCAGATTCATTAGCACGCTGAGCAAAATAATTAGTGGCATTTCGTCCGTCTTTACGTCTGAGTTCAAATTCTGCCGACCTCGACTTTGCTTCTTCTTCTTCTTCTCCTCCTCCTCCTTCCCATCATCATCGTCATTATTATTATTATTATTATTATTGTTGTTGTTGTTGTTGTTTTATTATTATTATTATTATTATTATTATTATTATTATTATTATTATTAATCTTACGATTATCTTTAATTTTGTTATTTTCTTCATTCGATTACTTTCCGTAATGCTGTCGTTACTACTATCCTTAAAAATAATCATTATTATCATCATTGTGTGTTAATTTACCTCGTTCTACATTCATTCTATTCATATTACTATCTACTATTCTAATCATTTTCACTACTACATTCATCACCACCATTATTCTCATAATTTATTTCCTGAATTATTTATTCACTCATTCATTCTGCAGTATTCAGCAATAATTTTTTAATTCGTTGTTTTGCATACATTTCTTGTTTTCATTTCCTATTCCGCAATCCTATTTTTACATTTTACACTCCTTTCTTAGAATTTTTATTATTTCATAAGCTTTTCAAAAGCTTCAACATCTTTCCAAAAGTTTTCACTGTTTTTCAGTATTTAAAAATTTTTCTGTTGAGGAAAGGTGTTCCAATGTTCAAACTGTCAGATTACTGTCAATATCCGCT
This sequence comes from Octopus sinensis, assembly GCF_006345805.1. NCBI lineage: Eukaryota > Metazoa > Mollusca > Cephalopoda > Octopoda > Octopodidae > Octopus > Octopus sinensis. Next base: position 8,336,293 of record NC_042997.1, on the reverse strand, counting down.
GCGAGAAGGACTGGACATAGTGTCGCTAATGATGTACAAACATGTGTAATGGCAACAACAACTTTAGAATTTCACTAACGGTGAATAGGAGTGGTCACTGCCACCCAGACGTGTTTTTCCATAGCTTTCCCTTTGGCAGAGCTGCAATCCTCAAACAAAAGTTGACCGAGGCAAGGCGCCTGGCCTCTTAAATACTGCTAAGGAGCTCATAGCTTTCTGTCTGTCGGGTTAAGCTGTCGATGGATCCCGGACGACAACGTACGCGAGGAATAACAGCGTGTCAGTAGAAATCGACTGGCTGGTCTTTCCGGAGGACTTTCTAGTCGGGTACCATGAATAATTCCAGAAATCTCTGACCTAACGATGCTGCCGGAGAACATTGCTAGTCTGAGATAAACTCTATAGTCATTGCAGTCCAATAGTTGCGCCTCACTGAGAAGTGTGCAGTGGGACAAAACCGTATTCCATGCCCCCGTACAATGATTGGGCATTGTGTAGTTGTGGATATTAAGAAGTTATAAAATATGGGGCGGATCCAGCTATCAAGAAACTCCGATTATTTCGCATATTTGATCGTAGAGTGAAGAGAGTTTTCCTCTATCATATTGCTATATCGAAAGAGGTTGCGTGGTGGACGTGAGTAAAATTGTTGAATAGATATCTTCCTTTTCAGGCAAGCAGCTCATCGATTTTTCTACTTCCTTGTAAAAAGAAAGGTAGGATGGATTTGGAAAGGGAGTGCCCCAAGGTAAATTTGTAAAATTGCAAGTGAATATGGCAAAAATGACCAAAACGAATGAAACTTCTCAAAGCATGTGTGTATAGCTTGTAAAATACTACTGGTAAGCAAGATTGCTCGTGACTCAGGATCTATGGAGATCCTTGTTGGTGTCTGGATGGTACTTTTCTCTATTGTCGAATTTTGTTGCTATAATTTTTTTGCTAGTTGTTACTACATTAATTTTTCGTGTTTATTGTTCTCTTTGTCATACGTTTTGTTGGAGCTCCAGGAGTCTTGCATGCGTAGCAGGCTTACTACCTGCAGCCTACGGTACCATGCTATTCATTCTTTTAAGCTACCTGGTACTTTCCTGATTATTCTTGCCGTGCTAAGGCGGCAAAAGTTTTGTAACAGTTCTACTGAGCATCTTATTCCAGTTTCTTTCATCTTCCTCTTGATGCCATCTGATACTGTTCCCAAGGTCCCAACAATAATTCACGAAAAGAAGGTGCCCGTCGTTATCGCTGTCACCCGCGTCATCTAACGACGATGTCGTCTCGATGATACCTGGTTGATCCTGCCAGTAGTCATATGCTTGTCGCAAAGCTTAAGCCATGCAAGTGTAAGTATATGCCGTAAACGAATGGTGAAACCGCGAATGGCTTAGGAACCGGACCTAATACTCGGGACGGTATTCCTCACCGCAAGGACAGTGGATAACTGTGACAATTCTAGAGCTAATACATGCACCCGAAGCCGCGATCGCTGGTCGCACCCGGGTGTTGGGCCTAAAAACGGCGTTCGGCAGCCGCCGCGTCTTCGCGGCGTCGCCGGCGCCCGCTCGGCCCGTCCAGGGCGGTGCACCCACACTCGCCCCTCCGGTCGCGACGATAAGGTCGGCCTTCCTCATTGGTTGCGGCGCAAATATTAGAGTGAGACCGACGCGTACGGACCGACGCAGCAGCCGCCGCGCTTCGCACGCGGGTCGAGGCGTGCGGCGGCTTCACGTCCTTCGATTTTGGTGACTGTGGATAACTGTCAGTACGATCACACCGGCTAGTATCGACTAGCCTTCACCCGACGGATCCCCCGCGAGTCCGCCCTATCGACAGTCGACGGCCCGGGAAGTGCCGACCGTTGCGGCAATGGGTAACGGGGAATCAGGGTTCGATTCTGGAGAGGGAGCATGCGAAACGGCTACCACATCCAAGGAAGGCAGCAGGCGCGCAAATTACCCACTCCCGGCACGGGGGGGGGGGGGGGTAGTGACGAAAAATAACGAAGCGGGTCTGTCGAGGCCCCGCGATCGGAATGAGTACTCTTGAAATCCGTTAACGAGGATCGACCGGAGGGCAAGTCTGGTGCCAGCAGCCGCAGTAATTCCAGCTGCGGTAGCGTATATTAAAATTGTTGCGTTTTAAAATCTCGTAGTCGTAATTCGGGTCTCGAAAACGTGCCCCATTAATGATCATCATTATTATTTAATTTATTTTGTCTGGAAAATTATATTTTTGCTGGGCATCTTATTTGCCTTGTTCATTTTATTAACCCCTCAGGCAAAACGCCATGTCCATGTCAAGGCCAATCTTTTTAGAATATCAGTTCTTATATAAACATTTAAATAGTTATGTATCTATTCAAGTTATACGCATCTGTGTATGAGAATTGGTGCAGGGCCTTATTTCTGTTCGTAATATAAAATTATTTGTTGTCCATGATGAATATCTTGCGCAAAGTTTCGCAAACATAAACTTCTCAAAATAATGTTAGCATGATGAAATTGTCCTCGCAGATAAAATTGTGCTTTTGTAGACAGAGCAGATGCAATCAACGTTCATGAAGGAGATGAAGGAGAAGAAGAACGTTTGTGTAGGGTGGAAATAGTCAACAAAAGTAATGGCGAGAGGGAAGGAAAATAACATGTGATTCGTTAGTCTTATATTGAATGCTTTATTGACTTGTCGGTGAGTATACTACATCGACTCACAGCTTCTACAAAATTACATTATATTAGGAAAAATTTATCCTATGTTCTGAGAATTAAATTTTCAACTAAGATCATGCATTGATAAAATTTGTTATATTTGTGTATGCATGCGAGTCTACATGAGTGAGAGTCTGTATTATCGGCAGATAGTTGGCAAATCATATGGAGCCTGGCGAACACTCTTGTGTATTAGAAGTTTCGAACACTTTGTGCTCCGATTTCAAATATTACCGAGATCGACTTTGCCAGTTCTGTACTGAAATAAATTTCGTCTTTTTCTCTTAGACTCTCTCTCTCTCTTCTCTCTCTCTCTCTCTCTCTCTCTCTCTCTCTCTCTCTCTCCCTCTCTTCACTCACTCCGGAAGAAATCATTTGTGCTCATTTATGGAGGCAGATGTATTTCACCCGGTCTAAAATTTATATAAACGCACCGCATGTGACTCCATGAATAGGTTGACGTATACAATGAAAGGCCAGGCATATTTGTTTACATGTTTGTTTGCATGTATGTATGTATAACTAGGTATTTATATATAGTCAATTCATATAAACAATCGATTCAAATAAACGAGTAATATTAACGGACAACAAGAGGACATGTACAAGAAATGTATCAACTTGACGCTCGGTGAAAAGAGAGAGGGTTTGATGTTTCAAGCATAGCTCTTCTTCGAAAAGGAGAAAGGGGGAAAAAAGCCAAAAGAAGGAAAAGAAATCGCCAACTGCACGTGTGTAAATACTAGTTATCAGTGTATATATAAGAAAGATTTCTGCATACACACACACACACACACACACACACACCACACACACACACACACACACACATGTAGTTGAAATTTACAGGAAAACAAAAGACGAAGACAAGTGGATGAACAACAAACTAGTGTATTAGTTTGATGCTTGGGAAAGTAAGAAAGTCTTTTACGTTTCGAGCCTATGCTCTTCAACAGAAAGGAATATGAAGTGAGGAGATAGAGAGAGAGAGAGATTAAAGATATTTATATATCCCTATCATCGATTAAATCCGTTTTCCATGCTGGCATGGGTTGGTCAGATTGAGCGGAGCTGTTAAGGACAGAGGCCGCACCAGGCTCCATTGTCTGTTCTAGCACGCTTTCTATGGTTAGATGCCTTTCCTAAAGCCAGCTATTACACAGAGTGTATTGGGTTCTGTTTATGTGGAACCACCGCAAATACTTTTAACGTGGCACCAGTACATGTACTTTTATGTGGCACCAGCACAGATATCAATTCTGCTGACAGGCGGGTCTTGTTGAGTACAGCAGTGCGCTAGGTATCGGTCCTTAGTCATCTCCTTCATATGACACAGTCTCTTGTGATACGCCTTCAGTATTTCGTCCCATGTCTTCCTGGGTCTTTCTCTTTCACAAGTTCCACCTACTTTAAGTGATCGGTGCTTTTGTATGCAACTGTCTACATCGATACGCATCGTATGACAAAGCCAGTGCAGTCTTCCTTCTGGCACATTGTACCTAATTCCTCTCATGCCTAGCTTTTCTCCTCAAACCACTAGCGCTCTGCCGCACATGTACACTTACATTGTACATCTAACGGAGTACGCTTGTTTAATTCCCCTCTAGCTCTTGCATTTCTTCTGCATTCAGGGCCCACATCTCACCTCTGTCATTGCTGTTCGTATACATGCATCTTACAATCTTCCTTTCACTCGGAGAGAGACCTTTCGTTTCCAACAAAGGTAAGACTCTTCTGGCCTTCTGAATATATAGATATGTGTGTGTGTTTGTGTGTTTGTATGTGTGTGTATGTGCGTACGCACACACACACACACATATATATAAATACACATATACATACATATATATAGATTATGTACTTACATATACATCCACGCACACACAAGCACACGTACACACGTACACTCACACACATATGAATATTACTGTAGGGAAAGTCGTCGTTTGTGTGTCTCTCACTGTTGCAAAATTGAAATCTTTTGTTCCTGTCCTGAAGTTTAAAAAACATCTTTCTCATAACATTGTCTATAGACTAACTAATCTTTACAAGTAAAACCAGTATGGTGCCAAGAACAGTCACATATGCTTTATAAATCCAGACGAAACTTATTAACAGAAATAAGATTTCGCATTGCTTCTCTGTAGGTAGTAGAGATATAGTCCCTTACAATCACACGAACTAATTAATTTAATGCCTTCTAAGAAAACTAAACGAAATAAGCATACGTGCGTGTGTGTGTGTGCATGTGCGCGTGCGTTCGTTTGTGTATGTGCGTGTGTATGTCTGTGTATGCGGTTGTATGCATGTATGGATATGTATGGATATAACTGAGTAAATAGATTTTTTGTTTCCGTTGACAATATTTAATAATGCAATATTACTTTTTTGAGGTGGGCGCTGAGAATTGAGCATTGAATTGTATTGTTTTTATAAGCATGGAGCTTGGAGCGTATATTTAGACATACATGCTTACATGTGTGTTTGTGTGTGTGTGTGTGTGTGTATGTGTGTGTGTGTGTGTGTATGTGTGTGTGTGTGTGTGTGTGTGTGTGTGAGTGTGTGTGTTCTTGTGCAAACATTCTTATATGCGTTTTAGTATGGATGCATACGTAGTTCTATATGGATACACGCACACAGTCTTACGCATACATACACATACATACAGGGATAAATGTATACATAAATAGATACACATCCGTTTGAGCGTGAATAGATTTATATAGGTTATTCATACCGCTACACAATATATATATACACGCACCAAGATATAGAAATGGGAGTGGAAAGAGAAAGAGGTATGTATGAATTTATGGTTGTAGATGGAATGAGTAAGTTAGTGATTCTACGACACTTAATTCCATTATTTTTATAGAATGTATTTTAAATATTTGCGTCTCCAGTAAGAAATAACATTAATTTGAAGAAATCTGTTCTGCCCTTTCTCACTCAGATTTATCTCCCCATTTCACATCTCTTATTTTAATAATATCATGTCTTCACTTTGCCGTTTTTGTTGTTATTCTCATCGCTGGATATAAACCTACTTACATACATATGTACACGTACACACACGCACACACACACACACACACATATATAAATACAGTGTACATTTAAACACATAAGAGATGGCCATAATAGGACATCTAACCCGCTAGAAGGAGTAGTTAAAATATAAACCACTATTAGGGGTAATTACGAAAGGGAAAGAAAAAGAAAAACATTTACCATCTATTTCCTGTACCATGGTTTCAAGCTATCTTCAGCAAATAAAATAATTTGCTAGGCGCAGCTATCATTAGTAGGAAAGCCAAGATTAACATATAAATACGAGGCAATACAGAACATGCCACGTGCTTACATGGTATAATTTTTCAAATCCACCGAGCAAGCGTGGTTTTTTTTATCGGTATCAAATAAAAAAAATGCCGAATTTCTTCCAAAATTAGTCAGAAAATCATTATATCATTATTAATAAATTTCAGGGTAGCAAATATATATATAAATATTACTCGTTTATTTGAATCGATTGTTTACATGAATTGACTATATATAAATACCTAGTTATACATACATGCAAACAAATCTGTGTGTGTGTGTTTGTATATAAAATGAGTCGAATATTCAAATTTGAATATTCATAACGATATTATTATTGGTAACATTATCTACGGTAAATATAAGTAATCGATAACAGCAACGATTATATAGGTGGTTAACAGGTACTAAAGAGCATTAAATAGCTATACATTTTAAACTTGCGTTAAGCATAAGGGCATTCTTACGCTATATCCGTTAAACATAGGAGTTAAATCCCTAAATAAATCACCGGAAAGCACTGAGAATACGACGGAAAACAAACGTTAGCGGGCGAACGGTTACAGAATTCAAAACATACATTTGTAGATAATGTTACTCGGATATTCGTGTAGCTAGGTTTCGGAATTTATATGTACATATTTATGTGTGTGTGTGTGTGTGTGTGCGTGCGTATGTATGTTTGTGCATACATATATATGTGTATATATATATATATGTGAGTATATATATATATATATATATATATATATATATTATATATATATATATATATATATATATCCACTACATATGTGGGAAATTCCGTCTGTGGGTGTATTTGTGGAGTTGTTAGCTAACTCATCCTACATCGTTTTATCGATTTTTGATGAAACTTGACATGTGAATCTGGAAACTTCATGGCATACTCAGATTGTTGAAAAAAAAAACGATGATAAGGCCCCTGGAAGGAATCTTTATATATGTCTAATATATTTAATTTTAACAACCAAGGGAAATAACCCATACAGCCTGATTTTAACAGCCAAGAGAAATAACCCATTCACTTTCCTAAATCATTTGGTAAAAATCAAATTGGGTATGCTTATTTCTTAGTATTTGAACTGTTAGAGTTATTTTCGCAATTTATCCTGCACAATCCTTAAACAAGTAAATGGTATTTTCCTAAACAATAGATCCAGTTATTTCGGTTAGTGACTTATTCACGAATATACCAACACTAGCACCGCTGAGGGTAACATTCTATGGAACGCACAAAGTTATTTACTTTGAATTGATATTATCTCATGTCTGATTAGCCTGTTATTACGTAATATGCTTCACGATTTTATTATACATACCTTATTAGTATTTCCTCCTAAGATGTATATACTCTAGGAACGCATTAAAGACGTTTTCGAGGCAACTTTCTTTGAATTCTTATTATCGGGTACCTAATTTCATGTTATTACATAACTGACTTCAAAGTTTGGGTATTCATGAATTATTGGGAATTCGTAAAAACAAGATCCTGTGTAAGGCACTTCGTTATTGTCTGTAAATGCATGGAAACCGTTTTAAGGGCTACATACTTTATATTGTTGTAATTGGATTAGCGAATGAATTATGAGAACGGAACCAAAAGATAAGCCCCGCTTTCCCGGCATTTACCTGGTACGCCAGCTAGTATATGTGTGTGTGTGTATATATATATATATATATATATATATATATATAAGTATACATATGTACTTATATCTATCTATCTATCTATCTATCTATCTATCTATCTATCTATATATATATATATATAATATATATATATATATTATATATATATATGTATATACATGTATATATACATATACCTATGCATATACATACAGAAAAATGTTTATCTACTTATGCATGTATGTACAAGTCTATTCTTCTAATTGACAGCAGCCATACTGAGGCATTACTTTAATGGGTTTTCTGACTCATATAGGACTCAGAAGTTATTCTTTGTAAGCCTAGTGCTTATTCTATCGGTGTCTTTGGCCGAACCGCTAATTTACTTGGCGTAAACACCCCAACGTCGGGTGTGAAGCGATGGTGGGGGACAAACAGAGACACACAAATACATCCATACTTCCATCCATACATGCGTGTATATATACGTGTATATATATATATATATAAATATATATATACAACGGGCTTCTTTCAGTTTCCGTCTACCAAACACTCTCACAAGGTTTTGGTCGGCCCGACGTGGGACTGAACCCGTTACCATATTGTTTGGAAGCAAGCTTCTTATAACACAGCCACTCCTTTAGTATATAGACGTCACGAAAGTGACAGAGTGTACTAAATAGTACCAGCATTGCTAGAAATAAGAGTCAAAGCAGCTCAATAGCCACAGAAGCTCTATCTTAATGACTGACAAAGGAGACAACCGCTCTACCGGTTATAGCCAGATCACCAGTGATTTCGAATTTTGATGCAGAACATCTTAATTCTCTTCGGTGTCTCTTACCACGCCTGGGGTTAAACTCAACTCGGCTTGTCAACTTATAAGAAGTCCGATATATGTATATATACATAAGTAGAGTTAATCGCCACATCAAATTGGTTGCCCCATGTTGCTACTAGTTTAACCTCAGGTAGATCTTCCGCCAGTTGTTTAGCGGTGCAGCATTTCACCCTGTACATATATATTGCCAGCAGGGACGATGATCCCCTACCATCGTCCAGCAGACGACGGGATCGCGAGACTGATTTAGTTTCGAGTTAATTTTCTCATCTTCAGTCGCAAACACCTGGTCGCCAGAGAGATGTTCAGTGCCCGCTCAAGCTAGCAATATTATGTAAACGAAGCGACCATCGGTCACTGATTTGCAACCAGCAAAGTAGCTAGCTGTTAAATCTCGAGATGAGAGTAGTATATAATACATACATACATACACACATACATGTATATATACATACATACATACATACATATATATATATATATATATATAATTTTAATCCAAACGGGAAAACAGAAAAAACAACAACACGTGGAACAATTACAGTATTATTATTAATAGGCGCTCAGGAAAGATGGAAGCAGGAAGGTATGACGTTTCGAGCGGAGCACTTCGTCGGAAACATAAAGATGGAAGAGAGAGGAAAGAAACATCCCGAGGTGGGCAAACAGAGGGAGAAAAAAAAAGCGACTGGTGTTTACGAAGTACACATGGTGATATATATATATATATATATATATATATATATATATATATATATATATATATATATATATATATTCAGCTGACAAGATTGGAGCAACACGAAATATAAGGCTTTACTCAAGGACAATCCTCTGTCCAATTCAAAATTCGAATTCTCCTTGTCATCGTGATCCCAGCCTCATAGCTTCAAGTGTTGTTAGTTTCTTATACATCAGGTAAAAACATCCTTTCATGGAAACAAGAGAACAAAATCCGGGCCAATAAAACAATGAACCAGTCAAACTAACGCTATCGATTAAGACAATCTCGTCACAAATATTTGTCGATGCTAGTAACAAGTATTGTTGTTGGGTCTATCATTATCCCCTCATATATTTGTTTTCCTATTTCACACCAGACGATATACCAAATAAAACCAAGAAATTCTTATGCAAATTAGTTTGAATTAGTCTCACTTCCGTTACTCTGATTTAATAATTAATGATATAATTGTTTAATCGTTCGTGTAAATAATTTTTGCACTAGTCATCTTTACCCATCAACCTTATATATATATATATATATATATATATATAATATATATATATATATATATATATATATATTATATATATATATATGTATATATATGTGTGTGTGTTGGTGTGTGTGTATGTGTCGGTGTGTGTATGGGCGCGCGAATCCAACAAATGCGTACTTGTGTATGTTAAATGTAAGTGTGCGTGTGTATCTTTGTATATATGTGTGGCTTGATTCTCTTCATTAGTGTTTAATTGGCTCAATCACCAGTGCATTGGAAAATGCTATGATGTGTTTTTTCCGACTGTATATGTTCTGAGTTCAAATTTCGCAGAGATCTATTTTGGTGTTAATCCCCTTTGGAGTCGCTCAAATAAAGTACTTGTCACGACTTTGAGGTCGATGTAATCGACTAAACTCTGCTCCCAAGCCTCTAGCTTTATGCCTGTGTCAGAAACAATTATTTGAAATGTTTACTTCATCTTAGCCACTGAATAATAGAAAAACAATTAATGGCTTAGAATCATTTATCCCCTTTAACTCGCACTTAGTGATTTACTTGAAAAACAAAAATAAACTAATGAATTTCAATTCAGATTACGATTCTTTACGATGATTTAATTCGTTAATGCTTTAAATCTTATATTTGTTTAATATTATTTATTAACTGAAGAAAATCTATCTTGATTTAATTTGTATAATAACATATTTTAAAATTGTTTTTCTGTAACTCTAAACTTCAATGGAAATCCTCCTATTCCATTAAACCAACCGTCATCCAGAGGATAATGAATGATGACGATGATGATGATGATGATAGTGCTGAAGTTAAGATTTATTTGTTAAGTATAATCAATTCAGTAATCAATGCTTTCTTTAATTTAAATTTTTCAGTTGTTCCAATAAATTTCGCATGGTAATGATGATGACGGTGATGGTGGTGATTATAGGGTTAATATTAAAACGCACTCTGGAAATTTAGGACTATTCACCCAACCATTTATTTCGTTAATTCATTGAATAATTTATCCTCTTCAATGTTGTTATTCATTCATTTACCTGTTCCATGAGTAGTCTTAAAAATATCATTTTGAAATAATTAAATCCACTTTGCTTTATCAATGTAATGCATTGCATGGAATTATTACGTACTCCCAGTTATTTTTGAAAGAAAACATACAATTTAACGTTATCGAATATTCAAACAACTGTATAGCTTTACAATACATATGAAGTATATTCGTAAGTATCTGAAATATGGTAAGTCAGAAAGTTTTGATAGCTAGCTAAAAACAAGTTGAAATACGATGTACATTTATATATTCATGTGTCAGATGCAGAAAATAAGATATGCTTATGTATTCACATATCAAATATGATCATGGTTATCGCTAATAAACTTTATATGTTGATTGAATAAATGATTTTTTTTTAATATGTGAAAAATATCCGTGGTATGGCAAATTCGTTTTGTGCGAAAGAAAATATTATATTTGGTACCAGGAAAGTCCTCAGTACACATACCACCTCTTTAGCGAATATTTCTGAATCTTGATATTTCGTTGCAAATTATAAAATGCTAAAATTCGCTGTAACAATTCCTCGAACCAGTAGAATGGAGGTGGCTGTAATTTTTATAATGGAAAAAAATCAACGTTATAATTATCTGAGATTCAAGCGGGTGTATATTAGCACAAATCATGCTTAAGTTATAGCATCTTATAACCCTGTACGTCAGATTCAAATCCCAGTTACAATAATTTCAAAGTGATCGAGACTAGAGAAAGACATTGATGTCGTAAAATATTGAGTCCTCTCTTCACCCTTGCTGCTTCCTCTCTATTCTTCCGATAATTATGCTCTTTCTTCTTTTTACTCTCAATCTTAGAAGAATCTATTTATTTATTTACCAATTTAAGATAACTTTCCATCTTCTATTAAACGGGATATATTTGCGTATGTATGTATGTACGTACGTATGTACGTTTGTATGTACGTATGTATAAATGTATGAATTTCAGAATCTACGAAATATATAAAAATATGTATGTGACTGTATCTGTGTGTTCGTGCGTGTGGATGTGTATATGAATGCTTAATAATTCGATTTAATCTAATTTTCCCCAGGTTGTAGTCTATATTCTTCTCTATAAAGCCACTTTTATCAACTTTTGATTAGTTTATAGTGTGCATATTTTAACATTATGGCTCCAATCAGTTACTTTTCATTCCATTGATAGCTATATTACTAAAAATACAAAAAGAACAGAGATTAGAATCGAATGACTATAGGAATGTATGGAATCATAAACTTATGTACATGATTTTATATATGTGTGTGCATGAGTGCGTGCAGCTGTGCGGGTAAATATATGTTGTGCAGATTGGAGGGCCTGTGCATTTCATACGAATAAATTCACGTAAAAATTCTAAATCCATAATGTTGAGTTTGATAATTTAATTCGAAGTTAAATTATCTTGAAACATTATTTTGAGTTTCACGTTCCCGTTTATTCAAACGATTGAGATATCAAATCAGCTTGAGAACATGTACACACAATTTTCATAAACGCATCGAAATAACATTAATCATCAAAGTTTATTTGATTGCCATAAACTCTTCCAATATTATGTGCAGAATAGGAGATATATTCATTTACACAGTTGGAAAAAAAACACATTTAAAATCACGTGTTAACTCCATTTTATGTTTCAAAAGTACGAAAGCAAAAATGAAACCATTGCTTATCTAAATTTTCACTGACGAATATCTTACGTTGATAAAAACCAAAAGAGTTACGTTAATAAGAACCCACTCGCTTATACATCAATGTGTGTGTCATACTTAAAGCATATTTAAAATTGAAGGCCTAATTAACTACATCATTCATCCTGCAATGATATTTCTTATAGACGTAGAATGTTATAAAAAAAACATTTAAATATATCAGTAACAGCCGGAAACTGTTCATCAGCCGTATATATACTAGCAAAATACCGGGCATTATCGTAACAGGAAAAGTTGCTAGAAATGACACAAAATTGTTCACAAGGAAGATACAATCCAGTTAATGGGACTCTATAATTTCTCTTGGTAACTTACGTTTCCCATAACGAGTAAAACTATTTCTAATATGTTTTAAGGAGTCCCGTTTTCAATGCACCGCGTTACTGATACGTTTTCAATATCATCCGTATTTTAATACGTAAAAGATATATATCTTTTTGCAAGATATTAAATAAGAACACATCATGAAGTGAATGCGAAAACTTTTATTGTATTAGAAACGAATTTTAAACGTAGTATATTATTTTTCATTCACGGAATTGTTTAATCCTTAAATTAATGTAAGGAAGGTTTAAAAAGTGCTATCTGATGAGGTTAACCAAAAATGGATATATATTCTTATAACCCGTGAAAACCAGTACACAGAGGAGGACCTCGTCCAAATTGTGAAAGTGTAACACACACACACACACACACACAGACACACAGATACACACACACACACACACACACACGTACACCACACACGACTTGCATACTTCTTGTTAATACGTTCCAGCAGATTCGAATGTCAAAAAGCTAATCGCTGCTGTGTTCACCAGGAAAAGAGTTTCAACGTTTCACGTCCAGGACTAGTAATTTACTCTCGGATCCAAGGAGATCGACTGTTCTCGAGACCCAGGCCTTTCCAAAACTGTACCGATACTCCGTTTATTGTTCGTAGCCGAATAAGAGATGCGAAGGTCTCAAAGCGTTTAAAATGATTAACAAGGCGCGTTGGATAGGTTCTGGTAAGTGATATGTCATTCTCCCTAAATATATCGGGCAAAGAGTGCATTCTCTGTCACGTACGGAAAATATGATGTGCTTGAGCTCGAGGGATTTGTTTTTGAAGAGAACATTCATATTTCCGAATTGCTTTGCGCTATATCTGCCTCTATTTCTTTGAGGAATTTCGTCGACATGCAGCAATATGTCACTATATTCCGACCAGTTACAGTCAAAATCTCAGCGAGGATTGCAATTTTGGCTCTTCTATTCATTTTCACAAGTTGTACCACCTCTATCAGGTGTATCTCCTTAGCGTTTAAGAAGAGAGAGAAGTCTTGTGTTGATTTCGTCGCCATTCTAGCAAAAGATTACCTACCCGTGGAAACGCCATCACCATTTACTTTGTTGCCGTCGTTCTTCTTATTCTTGCTGCTGCCACTGTTATTGGTGTTGGCGTCGCTTATGCTGTTGTCGAAGAAATTGCTTTTGTTTCTTTTATTGTTATAACTGATGTCACTGTTGTTTTTGCTACTGTTACTGCTATTGCAGTTGATGAAGAAATGCTTCCCTACACTAAACCCTCATTTAATAAACATTTAAGATAAAATAGTTATATCATATTCATGCGACGGACAACCCGTCCTATCTTTTGTTATCATATTTTGTTAAACATTTCATCAATTCATTAAATAAATTCTCTGAACGAGATTTAAACAGTAACCGCTCGACAACGTAAAGTATACTAGCAATCTCAATATGGCTAACCACTAAGGGTGGGTGTTACTGTAGCTTTTAGCCTCAGGAGATCATTGTCTCCAGGAGTGTGCCTAAAGCCAGCTGGAGACGATGATCTCCTGGGGCTAAAAGCTACAGCAACACTCACCCTTAGTGGTTAGCCATATTGTGATGGCTAGTATACATTAAATAAGTTATTATTTTGAAAATCTTGTGAAGACCGAAATACATGGCCACCTGTAAGAAATTACACGCGGTTGGATGTGATGATTAACACATAGATGCATTAGTTAGCATACGTACATATATACATTCTTATTTACTGCTACGTCGCTGAGTAGCATATCTTGATACAGTAATATTTCCTCTATTGTAACAATTCTTCCAGAACTTTTTCATTGCGGTCAAATAATGAGTTACAAGCAGCATTGATTTCTTGACAAAGGCTACAGGTTGTTTACAGAGATGACACCATTTGCAAGAGAATGTGCTCTCATGCACGAAGAAGTTTAATGAAGTTCTAGCACACAGCGCATTGGAGATCAACCACACAATGGGATTTCGTCAACCGTAACTGCTCACACGAATCGCCAACGAGTTGAAGATTTGAATTGTGCGGACAATGAGTCATAAGCCTGTCGCACAAGTGGAAAATAGTCACAACGAATTACAGAAGACTGCCAACAACGTTTTGCATTGTTAAGTATGTGCAAAATCAGTATCTTTGCTGGTGATAACCAATGTGAAGGAGGAAAGCGTGAAATTCTACGGTGATCTGTTGGACGCGTGTGAAACCAACAAGAGTTACAACGTGCCCATATCGTTATGAAGAAGAATGCAAAAAGAGTTCACATTTCTATGACAATGCGTGTCAACTCATTCTTGGTAACGAATTTAGCTATTGACAAATCGGACTTGTCACTGATTCAACGTCTACTGTACAACTTGGATCTAGTGATCTCTGGTTCTCACACCTGTTTGCTTCTAAATCGTGACAACGGTTGGAGGACACAGGCAATGTGAAAGCAGCTATAAAGAATTAGATACAGCAGTGCACACCTGATTTTTTTGTATAGAATGGAGAGGTGGATTCAATGGTGGTGCAAACGCATTGTATGCCACGGGGACTTTATTAAATTGGTTTGTATAGTGAAAGAGATGTACTACGTCAATAAGTCATGTCAGTTAATAAAAGTCTTGCCTTCTTTTCTCTTTTTTTTTGCATTATTCTCGTACGACTAAATCTCGTTGAATATGAATATGAATGTCGAATCCAAATCTACGTTTTGAAAAGGATAATGACTTACCAGAATTAACAATTTCATAGTACCTTTATATATTTACCATAAAATCCAGAGTTAATACCTATCTTCTTCTTAGCACATGCAGACACACAACACTCACACATCCGCACAAAAAAAAAGAAAGATAGAGTATATATATATATATATATATATATATATATATATGTATATATATATATATATATATATACACCCTACCCTATCACACACATATAGGTGTATACACACACTCACACACACACACACACACACACACACACACACACACACATATATATATATAATGTGTGAAGTTTTAAATTTGCTAGTATTCTTACAAAATGTGTGGTAAATTTCTTGTTGCTCGATATGTGATGTTAATACTCCCTCTGTCTTCTTACGTTTCTTTCTTATTCCTCGCTCACTCTCTCACTATGTATATTGATATGTATATATGGGTGCAGGTATGGCTATATGATAAGAGGTTTGCTACCCACCCAAATGGTCCCGAGTTCAATCCTGCTGCGTGGCATCTTGGGCAAGTGTCTTCTACTATGTCTTTGGGCCTACCAAAATATTGCGAGTGGATTTGTTAGACAGAAACTGAAAGAAATCCGTACGTGCGTGTATGTGTATGTGTGTATGTGTATATGTGTGATTTCCTTTGTGTGTGCCTTTGTACCTGTGTTTTCCCCCTCTACCTCAGGACAACCGGTGTTAGTGTGTTTATGTGCCTGTAACATAGCGCTTTGGCAAAAGAGATGAATAGAATAAATGCTTGGCTTGATAAAATATGTACTGGTGTCGAGTCATTCGACCAAAAATCCTCCTTGGCTGCAGTTCAATCACTAAAACAAATAAAAGATTGTATATATAAATACTTGATCGTGTGCTTGTACAAACTCACACACATATGTAAAGACGTACTAACTGAGTCATTATAGCGTCGATATGATACTTTGCATTATTTCATATCTGAAGTGGCAAGCTGTCAGTATAGTAGGTACGCCGGATAAAGTTAGATACTAGCATTTCTTCACTGTTTACGTTCTGAATCCAACTTACGCCAATGTCACCTCGACTTTTATCCTTTTGGGCTCGATGAAGTAAGTACCATTTGAGCAGTGGGATCGAGATAATCGACTAGCTGCTCCTCTACAATGTCTATAATAGAAAAGATTATTCATTTTCTCTCCGCACTAAAACAAATCCAGGTGAGCCTGCCCTTCGTTCTTTTGGTGCTGCAAGACAGATTATCTCTCAATTGCGATGGTTAAAAAAAATAGTTACCGCGTTGGATGAAAGTTTTGCATTATATGTTGCGAGTCATTGCTTTCTGATTCCAAGTTCTCCACTCTGCTGGATTCCCATGTTGGGAAAATTAACATCGGGTCTTTAGGTGAAAGAAAGCCAATTGATAAAGCTTCAAAGATCTCTCCGAAACTAATGAAACGAGATTTTTTAAGAGCCTTATTCTCTCGGCTAGTTGAAGGAATATCTTCCATTTTCTTATCTTACGCTTCTTGGTTACTGCTTTTCAAATATGTCAGGTTTTGTATAACAAATATTATATATCCAGCACTTCACCGGCAGAGACAAATTTTACAGTTAAGTGGTCCAGTTCTTGATAGATTTTGAGCCTGCGCTAAAAATATGTCATTTAGCATGCGCAAGTAATATACAAATTTTAAGAGAAATGCATCAAAACTGTTAGCCTCAGAGGAAATCAGATTGAAAAAAAGTATGAGAAAATGCTTTCACACTGTAACACATATATACATTAAGTAATCAGAAATTTATGTTAAATACGTATCATCAATGGTGTCATATCCTTCTTTTATGAACGAATCAAGTCTGAGATTCTTAAGTGTATAAAATTAGATTATTACCGTTTGTATTTCTTGTAAATCGTATTATGTTAAAATTATAAATATCATAATTATATTGCATTTTATTTATTTTGGCTTGTATTCTTCTTTATTTGAGCTGAAATTTGAGTATAAAATAAATGAAACGTTTATCATATATTTTCTCAAGATTCAAGCCAGTGGCTAAATTCCTTTAAAATGTTCATAGATTGAACGCTTTCAAATATATGAACATTCCGATTTTTAAAGTTAATAGCTGTATTTATGTTGTCAGTTTAATGACTTTGAGCATGCGCAAATTCAAAATTAATTGAAATATCAAGTACAAGATAGCAATGAGCAATACATGTTAAATTTATGCATGTATATTTATGTGTAAAGACAACTATTTTTGCACCAATACACACACGTATGTGTGTATATGTATGTATATATATATATATATATATATATATATATATATATTTATACATATACATACACATTTATGTACTTGTTGTATGTGCTTATATATGTGTATTTGTGTAAATATATGTATGCGTATATATACATGTATGAATGTACGTATATATATACATACATATATATACGTATATATATATACATACATATATATATATATACGTATATATATATATGTATATATATATATGGAGAGAGAGAGAGAGAGAGAGAGAGATTGAGACAGAGACAAATAGGTAGATAGCCCGGTAGGTATATAGAAGGAAAGGAAGAAAGATAAGTACATAAAAAAGACAAAGATCTAGGGATGTAGAACACGGATTTTATTAGATAATATATGTTACTTGCAGAAATCATTTAAAAGCATAATCATAAACGAATCTAAATAATAATGAATGAAAAGAATTCCTGAATGAAATTTAGGTAAGATAATGGCAATCTTTCATTATGAGAAAAGAACAATGATAACGGATGTAATACAAAAATATAAATTAAAGAATTCGAGTAAAAACTACTTGAAAAATAGCTGTTAATATCTGTCTATTGATTGATTAAAGATAGATCCGAATGATTATTATTATGTTGTTGTTGAAATAATCTAATTTGAACAACGCGTTTCATTACAAATTTAAACATCTATTTCCTACGCTTGAAATATGTCCTACACTGCAGGCAATTTATGTTGAAATCTTATCTACAGTTTCATCATTATAATAATTTAAGGAAACCCACCTCATCCCTTCTCTCTCTCTCTCTCTCTCTCTCTCTCTCTCTCTCTCTTTCTCTATCTGAATAGGAACAATACACAATATGTTACAAGCTAGAACAATGCACAATACATTTTCTACTAGTCTGCTAGCTTTTGAATAGCTATGCAATGGTTATGTAATGTCTTATATCAATTACTCACAACGGTCATATTTTCGCAACTATACTGTAAAGCTAGTAATGATAGATCAGTAATGGCAAAGCTTTGCAATACGCATCAGCAAATACACGCTATGTGACTTGAGGTAACATGCTATAGATTTCAAACATCTATTTGTTATTTCAGGTATGGAAAACTCTCTAAACATGACAAAGAATTTTAAAAAGATTAACAGAAAATTTCGTCGTAGAGATATCTGACGATGCAGCTCTATATATCAATGCCCATAAATTAACAACTCAACCTTCGCTTTGAACTGGAGGGTACAATGCGTTAACTTCATGGTTTTTAGCTTCTTTAAAAATTATTTCATTCATATTTTCTGAATTCAGACATAATGGCATCAACTATTGATAGAAACAAATTGACATACACACACACACACACACACAAAAAGAAGTGGACGAAATTTAGAAGATTGATAGGCTGAACAACAGTATAGCACCATTGATAAGATTGAGAAATTTCATTATATATGTAAGTAGCTGGTGAATAGAACCTGGAACGTAAACAAAAATTTTCACTCTAAACGCTAGTGGCTTCTAGAAATCACTGAAGATACGATTAAATATTAGTGGCTTCTAGAAAACACTAAAGATTATAGCAGCAGTAACACATTTAAAGTCACAAACTTATTTAAATAATTCTTTGGCCTTTTTATTTAGTAACTGTATGGTTTTGCATTTCACACATACTGTTGTTGATAATGGAAAATCGTTAAATGCTTGTGAATTTATTAAAAGTAGTTTTGCTAAATGTATATCGCTTTGTTTGACCAGTTACATAAAGAGGATTCTGCTATAAAGTGAGCGGATTAGTTAGCAATATGAAGTAATACCCCAAAGGCAGAGTTATGAAATGAATGCTAATACAGGAAATCAAATTTAAGAATTCTTAAATACTTGTCACATCTTTTTAATTGTCTATTTTATTGGCTTAATAAACTGTTATTGGGCGATATGTTCTCGGAGATCCTATTCCTGACATGCATGAATATATCACAAAATGTTTCCTAAGGTTTAAATATATTCGTTAAAAGTAATTTCAGTATGGCTGACGGTGCCACTAAGATGGTAGTCCTCAATATTGGTTTGGTAACGCAACTTACAAGAGTGTACATCATACTATTATTCTTTCGTTTTTCCTGAACTATACATTGAATGCTGTTTCAAATTGTAAGCTTTTACGATTTCATTAGATGAGAATATGCAATAGAAATAGTCAGTTTGAGAGCTGAGAGGGCTAAGAATTAAATTTACTTGAAAATTATGATAGTAGTGCATAATAGAGTACGATAAGTTCTGGAACAGTTTGTTGGAAGTTTTACTATTTTCAAATAAAAACAAGGTGCATAATTCTACTGCTAAATAATTTTAACCTGGTTCTGTAACATACATTTTAACGAGTATTTTTATTGTATCCAAACCAAATAAATTTAATGTTATGAAAATCTATTGACGCGGTAAGTGGTTTGATCAAGAGTTTCGAGAATAATCACGACATATTTTAATCTTTTAAAGAAACCAAACTATAAGGATGTTGCAAAATACGCGATACCAGCATATAGAAGTTCGGCGTGCTGTGACTGAAAGTTTAATTCAAGATTTGTGCAGTTTAAAGAAAACAATACAATTGAGAAAATATTGCAACGGGGGACAATTCAGGGTCCGGAATTAGATACGCATAAATGGTGGGGATTTAAAAGATTTAGAAGTGCAGTTAGACGACTTCTAATCTAATCTTGTTCCGGTAAGTAAATCCATTACACTTAGAATAAATTGAATATGAACGTGTGCAAGAAACCGCGAATAAACATTCAAAATGTGAACGTCTAAAAGTGGAACGGCATTCCCGAAAATGTTAGTACTATTAAAATGTTTGTGAACACATTCCTAAAAACTCACATTGTTTTACTCATGTGAAGTATTGTTTTCAGCATTGGAAGTCGATTTCTGTGCTGCCTGCATCGTATTAAAATGTACAGTCTATATCCTCTTGACATACAAAATGTTTGTTCGAACTATGCAGCAAAATTGTCATGAAGGTTGAAGAAATATTTTCTTATACTTTCATTTCATTATCCTAGTTTTATTCTGACTTATTAAAGTATTCATTTGTATGTTATTAAAACAATTGATTTCTTAACACGTGCGAAAATTAGCTCGTTTGTATGTAAGCATTTACTATACAATAAGTATATACAACGGACTTAAAGGATTCACTCTCACCGGCAAAAATACAGACTAGAGGCTTTCGATGATAATCCTGCATTCTCCCAATCCTCTTCAAATTGTGCATTCTGTTATAAGAATAAAAAATACATCACTGGTACAAGCAATTACTGTCACTGCAGGAATTAATTATTCAGTAGGTTAGCAAAATATTTCTATAACATATCATAAAAAACCGAAATATGACTTACATCATTTAATTTTTGAAACAAATGATTCAAGAAAAGCTAATGCATATCTTAACTAAATTCATGGAATTCTATTGTAAATGCCTTTTATGATTTGAATAAACATACAACATATTTCAATATATAACACGTAAAGACTTCAAAATATCCAATTTAAATGATTGTAAGTAATAATCTCTAACAGACATGCAGCCATAAATTCGGCGGGAGATGAATGGTCGATTATGTAGGCCTTCGTACTTTATACTATCCATCTTGGGAGGATGAAGAGCAAATTTGATCTGAGTGGGATATAAGCACAGAATGGAAATCACTCTTATCTGCAAAGAATTTTGTCCAATGCTTTAATAATTTTGACAATCCCCTACCTCGTTTTAAGCCATAATAATGAACCAGACCAGCAATTTTGAGGGGAGTTGGTTAATAGATTTATTGATTCTAAACTAAGAGAGGCGAAGCTGATTTCGACGCAGGTTTAACTCAGAACGTAAAGAGCTCGAATATATTTTGAAAGGCACGATGACTCTGCTCAACCAAAGCCATTTCCCAAACCACAATACTAAAAGTAATACAATATTGACGTCTTTGAAAGTTAAATGGGAAAATGTTTGAATTTAAAATTTTCAAAATATCTGAAATTTAACTCTTAGATTCAAACAACTAATCGTAGCTACATGGGTACAGTGCCAACGTTGAAAACGCACTCTTCTATGCGGAAAGGTACGTACGCTATCTGTATTATTTCAAACTTTTACTACTTTCTTATAGAGACAAAGGTAGAGTCCATAACATGCAAAGCCAACAAAATACAGTGACAGGGGACCAGATGCTGATATTTGTAAAAAATAGAACCGGAAAGAACACCCAAGGGGACAGATTTTACTGATAAACAAAGTGATGCATTCGCTTTATCACACAAAACCAGTTCAATGTGTAGTAGTTATATTTTCCATCGACTCGATTTTACTTACAATGTTTGACTCTCAGTCTATAGAGGAGATATTTGTCAAAAGTGCCAAGCTTAGACATCAGGGAAATCTTTAATTTAATCTGTATTTTCGTCACAATTAATGATATAAATGCTTCATTGTATTTTATGATAAATGGTAATGCTCAATGTTACAAGAAAGCAATAGAAAATACATAATGTTTCTTTACAAAATAATGTTTATGGTACATTAGCTGCATGAGATGTACTTCTGCAGAATATCATACAGTGTGGCCCAAAAGTAGGTTTACAGTTATTCAACTATCTCTTTCGCATTCATATATTAATGGTTTAGATCTTAATTATCAAAAAAAATCACACCATTATTCTATGCTAATTTAGTTAATTTTGTCAAGCACCCTTTTCAGTTTGTAAGATAGAATTTTAAATGTAATAAAATGTTTTAAATGAAATTTAAAGAACCTACGTGATAACTGTAAACCTGCATTGGGGTCACCCTGTATAATAACATATACAGTTCTATAAGTGGAAGAGATAGGTCTTGTTTTTTTAGATATTGATTAAATTAATTATAAAATGTAGTCTTCTGTGTCTTTAACAAAGATAGTGTTGACTTCAATTCCCACCCCCTTCAAAAATCATAGAATCAGTTCTGTGGATATTTCAAACAATTTATAGTCGCCTTTTACGGAGCTATCTGCTTGTGACAGCTATCATAAAATATATTATAACTATTTAAATATTGTGTATGCTGAAATTTTGTCTTATCTAATCTCTAAGCTTCAAAGACTTATTGTAAATAATATTGCTTCCTTAGGCCACATTTCTTTTCCAAGTTGATAATTAACTGTAATTCTCGGAATTAAATTAGAATAACTTGTTCTGATAAAATCCAACTTGCCAATATCTAGTTTGGCCAAAATCAGAGCCTTCAGACATATATTGGCAAATGAAGAAATGTTGCACCAATATGAGTAGAGATTACACCATAGTTCCAGATTAGATTTGTACACAGCATTGGCATAGAGGTAATGTTGCAGAGGTATTCGATTAGTTGTTTTTAAGTTTGTATATTGATTTTTATAGCAAACGTTTGGAAATTTAATTCTATTCGAATTATTATTTATTTTTTCGCATTTTCGTCGCATCTACTTAAAGAAAGATGAAGATAGTTATGAGGGAAATTAAATTTTTATATCTATTAACTCAGGTCCATCAACCTCGTTGCCTCAGTCTCTCGCATTGAAATTTTAGTTCTTACGAAAAGCAAAAACAGCTGCAATACACCTAGAGAAGTTTTGAAGATTATGGGACTAAAATAAGTGGAACAATTAATTTTATATGGCATAATATAAACTATAAGACTGCATCAGTGTATATACGATAGCGGAATTTAAAGATTGATTACAAAAAGATTTTCCTTTACAAAAGTATTCCTTTTTGAATTATAGAAAGTTGAAAGGAGGAAAACATTTTCCATAATAATAATAATAATAATAATAATAATAATAATAATAATAAAATAACTTTAAGAAACCAATAAAAAAATTAGAATGAAAGATTGCAATTTTTCCATGCGCACACATAGACAGGCACACATACAAAATATACGTACACTCATGCACACATAAACACTCACACACATGTGTATACATGCACACACGCACAATATATATATACATATATATATATATATATATATGCATGTACTTACATATATTTTACGCCATGAAAAGTATAACCAATGTACTACTTCAAAGGAAGAACTAGGGCAGTGAATAATATCTTGTTATATTCTATCAGTAACATATCTTTTTCAAGCTATCGTTGAAAGACTTATTATAAATCTTAAACTTTATTGAAACGCACTTTTCTTTAGCTGGTTTATATGTAATTCTACAGAGCCAAAGTTTAGCCCAGTTGTTCATCTATAAAAGTCAAAATTTTCTATTGAAAATTGTTCTCTTATTAAATGTAAATCGCTATTTTTGCGTAATATTTTTTCCAATGGATTAGAGCGAAGTCTTCGTTGCATATATATGAAAATAGAAATCTTAAGGGAAAAATATTGGATTCAATTTCTTGGCAATTTACGTTCCGCTTTATTCCAGGCAATGCATATAACCAATTCCCTTGAAATAGATTTATAACTCCAATCTACTTATAAAAAAGAATATAAAATAAATAAATAAATAAATAATAATGATAAATAAAATATAATACCTTGCTTTGTATTCCTATGCTTTTATATCTTATTATAGTTTAGCCGTTATGTATATTCTTATCATTCTTACCTTATCCTACTACTCATTTGTTCTTGTTTACAGTCTTTATAATTCTTATCTTACACCAACCTCTTTCTATTTCTATATTCTTCCTTTTATCGTGATCCAACCCTCCGGCCTTCTTTTCATGTCTACAGCCTTATTTATTTTAATCTGCCCACAGCTCTTTTTCATATCCACAAACACATTTCTGTTTATTTCCTTTGTTTCTCTTCTATTTCTTTAATATCTCTTCATTTCAAAATGTCTTCCTTGCATTCTTGTCTCCAGTTATATCTTTTGCCCAGAGAAGATAATTGTATATGTTACCTATTGCTTACCACAGTTCTTGCCTTGTTTTACATATTTATCACAAGCCTTTCCTGGTTCCTTGTTATTTGTTACATTTTATATCAATCACATATATAAATTATAGTTTCTTCTTATCAGTGATTGTGCACAATACCGTGTGCATTAAAACTAAAAGAAGAAGCCCAAACAAACAAACAAAAAATGTGTGTGACCTAGGTTCAATTCCAAATTATTTTACTTTGTATGAGAAATATATAGACATCACGACTACCATCCTTCCATGACGTGAAGTCAATATTATTGAT
>NC_042997.1:8301248-8308748 GCF_006345805.1 Octopus sinensis | reverse complement strand
CTCCTCCTTGTACATGTTAGGTATATCGAATCTATAAACCAAATCTATGTCTGTTGGCCTCATAATTTGGATTTGCTTATGGTTGCAAAGAGTAGTGCATAGATAACAACTTTCTCTCTGGTATTAAATTCAATTATTTTTTCATGTACAGTCCATGATGTGCTACGCACAACATTAACAATGCATGCATTGACTATACATTGACTATATTTTGCCTTGGATTAACAATCAATTACTGTTCTACATATCCATATGTCCATTTCCGACACTCCTTACGACACCGTGGCGTGGTAAAATAGGATTTAGCAGCTGAGCGTATAATTGTCAAAGAGATGTACATTCTTTGTAAACATTCACCTTAGTTTTGGAGCCGTACCTGTGTTCTTTTTGTTTGTAGAGGGAAGAATAAATATTTCTTTGTTGTTTTTGTTTTAGTAATTAGTTGCGAGTTCTCTCTTGTTTCTATAACTATTATTAGAGTGCTGCAACAAGAGCCTTATGCGTATTGGCTAAGTATTTTTTATAAAAATGTGTATACTTCCAATTACAAGCAGTGTTGGTTAATGCTGTGACAAGCTTGTGGTATTATTGCATAATGGCTATTCCCTTTCTTCATAATCTGTTGTCTTCACACTCATTAGTGTTGACGTAGATCTGGTTATCTGGCAGCTAATTACTTCGGAGGCGTCTAAGTTCCTAATTCGCTTTCTTATAAGGTAGCGTTAGCTCAGTGGCCAGAGTAAATGACCCCACCATCTTAATAGCTTCTTGATTATTCACGAGATATATTTTTATTCCTATAGTAGACATTTTATAAGTTTCGAGTTCCAGATGGCGGTACATTTCTGTGTTTGTGGAAAATATCGTTTAATGTTTCAAGGATTCTGTGTAGTATTCCTTAGAGGTAGCCATTGCGTTTTCTTGTCTTCCTCTAATCTTATTAATTCACTAATCTTCCAACTATGAATTTGCAACTATAGTTAGTCTTATACTTAGGTCTAATCTGTTTGGTTAAATTATCTTATCACCTTTCATCATCGAAAGGTCAATTTAATCTAATGTACCCATCCTAGAACTCTGTGTGCGAGTATGTTACAAATATGGTGGCGGGGGTAAAATAAAAAATCAGTTCTACGTAGCAGGTCCGTATTTAACATTGTTGATAATTTCGTTGGAAGTGTAACCAAAACCAATTTAATAAATTCTATGATATTAACAAAAGTCAAATATCTACTGTACACTTCTTGACGTAAATCATCACAAAACTCGAATACGTGTTCAAAACAACTTCTAATATTGGTTTCAAATTTTGTCACAAGGCCAGCAAATTTAGGGAGGGGAAACGTCGATTAGATTGAACCCAATATTTAATTGGCACTCATTTAATCGACCCCGAAAAGATGATCTTAGCAGAATTTGATTTTAGAACGTAAAGATGGAGGAAATGCCACTAGAAATTTTGCCCGGCGTGCTAACTAATCTTACAGCTATTCGCCTTAACTTCTAATATTGGTTTCAAATAGTGGCACAAAGCTAGCAAGTTTGGGGGAGCGGTTAAGTCAATTTCATCGACCCTAGTGCTCAACTGGTACTTATTTAATCGACGCCGAAATGATGAAAGGCAAAATCGATTTGGCAGAATTTGAACACAGAGCTTTAAGACGGACTAAATGCCGTTAAGTACTCTGCCCAGCGTGCTAATTATTCTGCCAGCTCGCCACTTTAACAGCTTCTATTATCAAACATTGAAATGTATATTACGTTACATTTACAATAATAAAGCTTGATAAATCAAACAATGTAAACATTTCCTTTAAAATAGTGTCCAAAGTTTGTTGCCATACATTTTTCCTGCAGTTCTATAGTAGATATAACCACATATAATTTATTTTTCTTGTTGTCATTTATGATGAAAATAAGTATAGCTTTACCTAGAAACTGGAGAGACTTAGTCAAATATTCACTTAAAATTCGTGGTGGATTCGTATCGTCGCATACATCATCCTTACCCTTTTCAGCATAGCGGGGCTTTTTTTATGCTCATGATGTCCTTATTAGATATTGTCATTCTGCCACGTAAGTTTAACACACGAACACTATCTTAATTTTCTTGATGTTTTACTTGTCCATCAGTTTCAGTATTATAGCTTATGAGTATTTACATTTCTCAACATTTATGCGATTATTTCTCCCAACTTATTAACATTTTTATTTAATATATTTCCTGAAAAGCCAGCAGTAAAGTAACTTGTCGGTGGAAATCCCTAAAAGAAAAAATTTACTTTTAGAGAGCTATTTATAAGGATTTTAAGTGGATTATAAAAGAACAAATCGACAATGATTTAGAAGTATATTAATTTATATCTGTTAAATAGAATTTCTTTCTTAACTTTTTATTTTATATTTTATATTAAAATGCTTTACCTTAGGGAGCAATACCTCCATGAAAATGAGGGTAAACACATAATAAAATTTTAGGTAACGATAGTAAAATATACGAAACTGTATGATTAGTATTTTTAATCACCATTGATCTTATTTTCGTATTTGTATGTTCCCGTAGTTGTTATGCGTGATATAAAGCTTTCATCCAGAAATCGTGAAAATTTAGAAACCCGAATCACAGCATATACTAAGCTTGTTTGATACATAATTCTCTGAATGAAGCGTACTCAGAATATTTCCGTACTTCGTTGTATATTATCGTTTATATGGTTATACTCCTTACGAATGTTTTTAATTATTACCTCTCATTTAGTCATTCGTTGAACTCGCAATCTTATAACGCAAAGACTTTTCTCGAGACAAAATTAGGCGAGAGTATATTGTACTATATATAATGGATGTACTACAAGCTTGAAATGACTTACATCGGATTTTACAACATCACTTTCTCTCTGATACTTACTCTTAGCCGGAAGTAGAAAGACCGAAACGTTAGATTTCTTACGTCTGGTTATTCATCTCATCAAACTCCTTTATGATCGTTATACTTAAGTCACATTTTTTTTATATATAGAGAATATTATAGTAATTAAGTGGAAATATCTATATGGTGCCGTGACGAAGAAAATCAATGTCAATCACTGGTATTATGTCCGAGGACAATTCTATAGATGTTTTAACCATAGGCATCACCTTAATTGCTGAAGTAGACATGAGAATCTCAGTAAGTAAATGTAAAGTATTGTATACTGGTTGGAAATTGTTCAGAGAATAAACTACTCAGAGGCGCCAGCCGTACAAAATATGAAAATCAATATTTTAAACTTATTATTTAGTGCAGGGAGATTTAAAATCTTAACTGGAAATAAGTAACAAAAAACATTAGTTATCAAATGATATTAATGGTCAGTAAAACTAATGATTATTTGCACATAAAGCCAGTAGACGTTTGTCCTTATTTATTTTACGCTAATTCTCATATGATGGATTTTATGCTCGTTATAGAGGATGGTAGCTCACAAAATATTTATCTACGGTAATAATCTTGAATTATGTCCTTGATATCTTGTGAACAAATTAAATGGAAATCAGTTAAAAGTAGTCAGTAGCTGAAGTTTTGTTCTTGCTATGCATTCATCATATTCTAGCAAGGAATTATATTTCTATGACTAAACTTGATATATGAGGAAGTTTGTGAGGAATTATCAGATGTTATTTTTTCTAGTCTAGGCACAAGGCCCGAAATTCTTGTGGAGAAGTCGATTAGATCGACCTCGGCGAAATTTGAACTTAGAACGTAAAGACAGACAAAATACCTATTTCTTTACAACCCACAAGGGGCTAAACACAGAGGGGACAAAGAAAGACAAACGGATTAAGTCGATTACATCGACCCCAGTATTTAATCGGTACTTATTTAATCGACCCCGAAAGGATCAAAGGCAAAGTCGACCTCGGCGGAAGTTGAACTCAGAACGTAGCGGCAGACGAAATAACGCTAAGCACTTCGCCCGGGGTGCTAACGTTTCTGCCATATGATATTGTGAAAGATGTAGTAACTTCCAATAGAATTGTGCATGTTTTATCGGAAAGACATTGATAATGATGCTAGTAATGTAGTACATTGATAATGATGCTAGTATGTAGTACGTGGTTGCTCCGATTTCTAATCATGTTGTATAACTTAGCAGTTTATTTTTCAGTAATAAATGAAATAATAGCCAAGTAAATACTGGGTAAGTTCATACAACAAATTCTACCTTGTCTATTAGTAACAAAAAACTAGCATTGCGTCGACTGAAAATGTATTATTTTCTGGTAGAATTTCTTAGAA
The DNA here is from genome assembly GCF_006345805.1 of Octopus sinensis. Classification (NCBI taxonomy): domain Eukaryota; kingdom Metazoa; phylum Mollusca; class Cephalopoda; order Octopoda; family Octopodidae; genus Octopus; species Octopus sinensis. The sequence continues at coordinate 8,304,469 of NC_042997.1, read as the reverse complement.
ATTGTTGCTTATTCTTAACAAGCCTTAGAAATACTTTAGCTTATTCAGTTATATCTCAGCTGCATTATCTTTTCGTCTAATGAATAATATCATTGACAATGTTATGTATGTCATAGAGAAGTTGATCATGTTTAAGAATTGATGATTTTCTCCAAGGGCATAAATTTTAAAAACATCGTTAAAAATCTAAGCGGAAAAGATTGTAAATACAAAACACAATCTTAACTGTGAGAAACATTTGAAAAGCTGTCAGAAATATTAACAGAATAAATATATCCTACTAAACAGACCAACCGACGAAACGTGGGTAGTGATCACGCAAATGCATTTGTGCGTAAACGCAATTCGCTTATTGCGATCACTTTTGTGAAAAGTCTTTTCAACAACTACTAATTGATAACAGTAAGAAAATGAAGAGCTTAGTATCCATCAATTTCGATGGCAACTAATTTTGATAACCTTAACCTGTCAATATCCTTGTGCATGGTTATAATAAGAGGCTTAGACTATATGAAGGTAATAGTAATCTGCTGAGCTGGGAAACCTTAATGGTAAGTGCCTTGCAACTATTGGCATGTAATCAATGTTTGTTCTGACTGTATCTTTTACTACTGGTAAAATGACCTGTACTCTAATGAGATTAGCAGGGTTATCTTAAAGTTTACGTCCATATTATACTTTGAACATAAGTTCTGATTTTTATCTAGTTCATTAGCAATGCCTGGATAACTTGTAACAGGGATCAGAGGAACAGGGGGATATACTTTAAGGAATCGTTAATTACGAAAACTCTATCATATTCACCCTGATAACAACACACAAGTTACCGAAAATTTATAAATTCATGCTAAATGATAGAATCAGCTTTGGCGCTTAATACTCTCTTTTATTCTGTTTAATACATTTCAAATCTTCTTTTAATCTGCTTACATAAACACTGATATTAGCGTTTCTAAACTTAATATCATCTTTACACGAACCCCTTGATAGAGTTGCTTCATTTCTTCAATCACCGTACGTTTATCTTAGTTCCAAGAACACATATTAAAGAACTTATTAAATCCTTCTTTCTCTGAAATATATTCCTTTGCTACGAATTCTTATTTAAGAGTTCTCTGCTACTTCAATGTGAAAATTCAATAACAGGCAAACACATATAGAGACGCATGGCCTATTTGTTAAAGTGTCGGCCATGACAATAAAAACTGAAGTTCAATTTCCGAACCGCGTAGATTGTTGAGGCTATTTCAATAAAAATTGTACCAGTCAAGTGCCGCTACCGACCTCATTTCCCCCGACTGATATTTACTCGATGTTTCACTGAGTAATGGTGAATGCACTAAGCTTATTCTATGAGCATCTATGGTCTGCCCATGAACATAATGGCTATTAAAACAATTAGCACAGTCATGATGTATGCTACAAAGTCACACTCGCTTGTATAAACGGTCTTTCGTTTGTGCTATTCTTCTGTTTAATACAGTATACCTTCTGCTATTCTGTGCTACTGATTATTTGAAATAACCTAAGACTGGATAGAATTGGCATAAAAAGTTATAGTAAAAAAGTTCTTCATCTTTCTTAGAGAGTGCAAAGCTGCAACCGCTTCAATGTTAGGGTGTTAATGTAGATCCTCTTCCAAGAGTATCTTTTGCATGTTTCATGGTATACTCTTTTACTCTTTTACTTGTCTCAGTCATTTGACTGCGGCCATGCTGGAGCACCGCCTTTAGTCAAGCAAATCAACCCCGGGACTTATTCTTTCTAAGCCCAGTACTTATTCTATCGGTCTCTTTTGCGGAACCGCTAAGTGACGGGGACGTAAACACACCAGCATCGGTTGTCAAGCAATGCTAGAGGGACAAACATAAACACACAAACACATATATATATATACATATATACGACAGGCTTCTTTCAGTTTCCGTCTACCAAATCCACTCACAAGGCATTGATCGGCCCGGGGCTATAGCAGAGGACACTTGCCCAAGATGCCACGCAGTGGGACTGAACCCGGAACCATGTGGTTGGTTAGCAAGCTACTTACCACACAGCCACTCCTGCGCCTATGTTGTGCATAAAAAAATTAAGTATCACTATTGACATTCTAGAGTGGGTTTCGATGATGAATATTTGGTAGAAGTTGTTTGATATCTAAAAACGTAATTAAAGTTCCTCATTTTAAACTGGTATCTCGAAAATTTCCTGGCGTGATTTTCTCTCCTAAGGAACATAAAAAAATAATGAACTCTTTCATGGTTTCACATGCAAATTTGTAAATATCGATATCAAATCAATTTTACATAAAGTGCTCTACTACTATTTGTAACAATATCGGATGGCATTTATATTTTGCATAAGCTATGTAGACAATATAAACTGGAACGCCGTTGTTATTAAAATTTCTTCTTTAAAAACATATCTTCAAAAAACTATATTTGCATACATATTACATACGCACGCGCAGCTAGCCACACACATTTAGTTTGCACTTGAAAGGAAATTTCTTGGGTACTTCTATCACGCTAATCGGCGGCATCAAAAGAGAGGCTAAGAAAAAAGAAATTCCTTTTTACTTAATCTTTGTTCGTACACTATAATTTAAAAACAAAATATCGTTTGTAAATAATACTGACAACTATTACTGTTTCTAGTCATTTTTTTTCTTTTTACGCCAAGTTCTTTGGAAATTTACAGAACGAAGATATTTCTTCGTAATGCTTTATTTTTCGTATTTCACATTTGTTTTTATATTGCCAGTTTGTTTTCTGCTCTTCCCCACAGGTATGCAAAATATATAACAATTTTTTTTCGCTTTTTACTACAAGCACTACATAGAAGCAGAAAGTGTATGTAGACAGAGTATTTCTCTTCTTTCGCTTCTCTTCGTAACTACATTCTTGCAACAAAGACATAACTCCGGATATAATATTTTCTGTAATTAGCTGAACGTCTAAATACAGCAAAACAAAGTAAGCACCGGTGACTCGTGGCCAGCTAGTCCAATAATGTGACCCACTTTCTGTTCCCAGCAGGAAACATTTTAAATTTTGTACATGCGCCATAGAAATCGAATGCATTGCCAAACAACAAATAATTACGTGCGCGTCGTATGCGTGTGTTGGGTGTGGATTATCTTATGTGTTGTGTTGAATGTGTGTGTGTCTAAGAGAGAGAGAGAGAGAGAGAGAGAGAGGAGAGGTAGAGATGGGGCGGGGGTA
>NC_042997.1:8293748-8298748 GCF_006345805.1 Octopus sinensis | reverse complement strand
AACACGCACACAACATATTCGTTCTTCACTCGTTTGTTACTCTTCTTATTCTAACTCATCTCAATTGTCCGGAAATTTTTCGTCACACATCTATGACCGTCTCAGCGACATTTTCCGTCGTCATACGTGCTCTTGCTATGCTTAAAAAAATGACCATCGCTAAAATAATCTGCTTCAACATACGACTTCACATGAGGAATCTTACTATAAAAATTCATAAACGTATATATATATATATATATAATTATATATTTGTAACTTGAAATGTTCATTCTTGCCATTAATTATTAAGAATGGTTTGATTCACCGATTTATTCTTAAGAATCCATAGTAACTGCATAATATTAAAATATAATCTTATATTTAGTATATGAGTTATCATACCTATTTATTACTCGATAGGCTATAAGGTAACATTTGTATCAACAATGACTGAAAAGATCGGCTATATTTTGTGTAACGTTAAGTGGTAAGTGTATCTGTGTGTGAGCATATGTTTGTACAAATATCTGTATGTGCCTTGTAGCTTTATCTTGTTTTATGTTAAATGCCAGACTCTTATACTAAAATGTGAGCTGTTTTAGTCGGCAGTGTAGACGATGGAGTAAATTCATAAGTTTAGTCGCGTTATTATGAATGACTAGAAATATTTTATCTTCCATTCAAATGTTTAACTGAACCTTATGTCTTATATGTCTGATTATCAGATTAATTTGTACTCCATTGACAAAGTAAAAACGGCCAAGAATGGATGATAACTTTTTCCAATGTACACACGTATGTGTACATGCATACATACATGCATATGTGTGTGTGTTGTATATATGTATATAAGGTGGCACGTTGGAAAAATCGCTAGCACGCTGGACAAATTTCTTAGCGGCATTTCGTCTGTCTCGACGTTCAAATTTCTCCGAGGTCGACTTTGCCTTTCATAATTTCGGGGTTAATAAAATAAATACCAGTTGAGCACTGCGGTTGATCTAATCGAATCAACTTTGTCTTATAATGAGAGCTTCCTTGCTATGTGCTCATCTCTTCTATTAGTTAAATCTTTTTTTTTTCCATATCATATAACTATTTCTGACTTTCCACTGACTGAACTATCAAGCATCGGCCTGGAGTAATCCAGTGTTCCATTTTATCTCTCATACTCTTTTAAGTTGACATCAGTTACCTCATGCTGTCACTTCTAACAACGTAGGATTATACAGAAGAGATATAACGACTTGGCTTTTCTTAATATAAAATATAATTCACAAGATGTACAAAAGTAAAAAAAATGATTTCAACTGTTATATTTTTAGTTAAAATCATATAGAACGCAACATTTTAGTTCACGTTTTATCTTTTCTTTTATAATTTATCCTCTACACTCCACCACACAAGTTGTACACCGGTCTGATATTGGTGGGATCAACAGGGAATGAACTCCATCCAGTGAAAGATAAATATCATTTGACTTACAAAGGATTTAAATGGAATCTACTATTAATGTTCATGAGTTTGATAAAACAATCGTTGGACGTGCTGGATATTAACGTGGATTCATAAATCTCGAAGTAAATAGAGCCTGAATAATTACTTGATAATACACGGTTCGTTTTATAACTTTGTCTGGCTAACGTATTATCACAGGCATGAAATTTTAGTTGCTCGTATTCAAAGAGAGTGCATATAGAATTATATACAGTATACATATATACATACATACATACATTATGGCTGCTCCCTCGTTATCGAGTATGGCCATTGCACAAAGCTTAACTGTTACTGGTGCTGTGATCGAATGTGACTTTTTAGCCCAGCTAAAGATCTACAATGTCTTGTACAGAATTGGCAACTAATACCTTTACCGGTAATAGCCGGCTGTAGTTGTAACTGGGCTTCACGTACCTTTGCATGTCGTTTAAGTCCTCCTGCCGAATTACACTCTCTTCCACATGCCCGACAGATATGATTAGTACGGTGTGTTACACCACCACCAGTGGCCAGGTTGTCACTCATCTGTCTCGCTTTATGACTACGAACATGACTCTTGAGTCCAGCTTTACAGAGACAGGGTCTTGCACAGACATTGCATGTCAGCATCAAAGGAAGACCCTTACCATCTGGAAGTGTAACAGCGATGCCCTTCCTGACATCCCTCCTTACTTTCTCATGTGCAACTCGAGATTTCTCAAAAGTGGCTGTCTCCTCGTGCACAATCCTTCTCCTCCTGCTACATACATACATACATACATACATACATACATACATACATACATACATACATATATACATACATGCATACATGCATACATACAAACATATGAAGTGGTATCAAACGCTCCCGGACTAGTTGTGTCGCACGCCAACAGATGGCACCTAGCAGTGAACTTCATGATGCAGTGTGCCGAGGGATTATAAAAGTGGCAGGAACGCTGAGGCTGGTGTGTATTGATGTGTAAGTTGACTATTTGGAAGACGATGTTAAACAGGTAAATAAATTATTCTTTTATTAAACGCAACTGGTCCAAGAACTTTTTGATACCACCTCGAACACACACATACACATATACATATATATATAGTTATGCGTATATATATATTATATTACATATTATATATATGTATATATATATGTATATATATATGTATATATATATATATATATATATATCAGGCATATGTGTAAGACATATATGTATATGCGCGTATATACACACGCGTATACACACGCATATGTACATAAATCTCTATCTATTATATATGTGTATGTCAGTGTGTGTGAGTGAGTGCGTATACGCACTCAGTCACTGCTGTGTCGATAGCTCTGTTTTTCAATATTATACTTGATTATAGGTATTATATTCAAAAATGTTAGTTGATACAATGTAAAATGTTAATATCTTACCATAAAGTACTTTTCTCCAGACAGAAAAACTGCGAGAATAAATTCAGTCCTGCGTTAAAATTTCATATGAACGGCTAATTATTGTTTTTACATATTATTTTTGTATTCATATTCGTGTAACATCGTCCGTTTTTCCGCCCTTGTTTTGTATACATTCGAAGTTTTCTTCCAAGGAATCTAATGCGCTTAGCTTAGTTTTTCCTTGGGGCTGGCCAGATTGGAGAAATCTCAAGATTAATCAGCCGAAATTGCGAGGATGATCCGGTTCTTGACTGAAGATTGAAGGCTTCGAATGTCCCGTCCGTGTGTTTTTTTTGTATCGTCTCCTAATGTTTTGCGTTCATGTCCTAGTTTGTATTTTTACACACACACACACACACACACACACACACACATATATATATATTATATATATATATATATATATAGAGAGAGAGAGAGAGAAACAGCACTTATAAAAACAGGATATAAAGGTTAATTATCAGCGAGGAATGGATTATTAAAAACAAAATGTAATGTTTGTTATTTAACTTAACATGGATGTTTTGTTAGAATACCGAATACTTAGTTATTAGCCTTGAGTTATACTCTCACATAGGAGCTTGGTGCATAAAAAACAACAACATCCATATAGATTGTAGCAAACAGACTAAAATCGTTTGTCATGGGTGCCGGAATTCTCATATCACGAACAAGGACAGACAAACGGATTAAGCCGATTATATCAACCCCAGTGCGTAACTGTTACTTAATCTATTGACTCCGAAAGGATGAAGGGCAAAGTCGACCTCGGCGGAATTTGAACTCAGAACGTAACGGCAGACGAACTACGGCTACGCATTTCCCCCAGCGTGTTAACGTTTCTGCCAGCTCGCCGCCTTATCGAAAACGTAATCTGTATATTACGTTAACATGGATGTCTTGTCAGAAGACCGAATACTACGTTATTGGCTTTGTATATACACCCATGTACACACACACACTTTCGAAAACAATGATTCCATCAAGAACAACACCTTGAATTGCAATGAAATTTCAGTGGGTTGACCACATATATTTCCCTTTTCCAATCCTAATGTGTATATTTACAAATATCTTAGTATGTATATAATAAGAGAAGGGGAGGGAGAGAGAAAGAGATGCTTTCAAAAAATTTGACAGAATCACGAGTAACATCTTGAATCGTAATTTAATTTCAATGGGTTGACTACATCAATACAATCTAATTGAAAAGACACCCATTTCTCTCTGTATCTCTTCCTCTCCTCTTTGCGTTAATTCCTTTTCTTGCTTGTTCCTATCTTTCTCCATTTTTTCAAAAACAAAAAACATTTCTGCACGTTTAAACAAAACAAAACATCTGATTTTCGATTTATATAATAAAAACAAAGAAAATTTCTGTACATTATCTTGAAGAGTTCGGTTGAATGAACATACATTACATACATACATACATACATACATACATACATACATACATACATACATACATACATACATACATACATACATACATACATACATACATACATACATACATACATACATACATACATACATACATACATACATACATACATACATACATACATACATACATACATACATACATACATACATACATACATACATACATACATATATACATACATACATACATGGTGGCTGCCCCCTCGTTATCGAGTATGGCCATTGTACGAAGCTTAATCAATGTTGTTATCGTGAAATGTCTGTGCAAGAAGATTTTTTTTAAAGTGAGGAAAGGCTGTGCACTGAGTCAATCCCACTCACTAAGCAACAGCAGCCATAATCTGAAAAGAAGAACAAGTCAACATCATCAGTAACCACTGAGCCGCAGGTTTTATGTCGGAGTTATCCCAGTAACATGAGTTACCTTCTCCTAGAAGGATGCGCTAACAAAGGCTAGGAGTCCTTCACTCCCAATGGTTTAACCACGCGATCGGGTATTCAGTCCAATTATTTCTATGTCCCCACGCATGATCCAGCCTTAAGACATTTATTGGATGGCCGTTGACTCTCAAGAGTTCCTCCGTCCTTTGACGGGTTTTGTTTTTCATCCCGCAGGTTGTCCAATAAACACCCT
>NC_042997.1:8266248-8291248 GCF_006345805.1 Octopus sinensis | reverse complement strand
TATGTAAGAAGCGTCTGCTCAGCCTACAAAAACAGAAGATACTTTTGAAGTTAATTTGCTTTGAAGGATCAAATATATCAGAATGAAGTAACTAAAAAGCTCAGAAATAATGAAATTATAGCACTTCTTTCAACACGAGTGCTGAATTCCGATGAATGCAAGTGGTAATGTAAGAACTTTTACGTAATTTATTCAAGCGGATCTCTCTAATATCCTCATCATTATAAAATGTAAACTATATATAGGATGATATATAGAGAGGCTGAGGTTAAGGAGCACATTTTTTTAAAAGATTTAGGTCCACGTATTATAGGAAATACTTCTTAAGGTTCGGCGTGCCTTATTTTAGAATAATATGCAATTTCATAAAAAGGATGAGAGCACGTTTAGAAATGTCTATTGAATAGTTCATTTATACAATTACGGAAAACCACTGGGTCGTTTTACTCTCAAACATAAATCAATGGAGAGTGCGAAGCAATAGCAGAAAACAAATCTAACATTCTTGATGCTTCAATAGAAAGAGTTGTGTTATATTTTATCTAAAATATGTACAGCCACGAAATGCCGATTTTGGATAATTAATCAGGTTCGACGTTGTTTTCTCTGTTCTGTTCGAAATATGATAATAATAATAACAATGATAATAATAATAATAATAATAATAATAATAATAATAATAATAATAATAGGAACGGCTCATGTACTCAGAAGAGCACTATCGCTGTGAAAATAACATCCATCCATGAATTTATTTATTTATTAATTTTTAAATACATATGTTATCTGTGAATTTGCGCGTGTAATCTGGGAATGTATACGATGCCCTTCTCTGCCCTAGGTGTATGGAAAATACTCGGCGAGAAACGGAAGAAAATTTGAAGAAAGAAGGAAAAAGACATAACAATAATAATAATAGTAATAATGATATGGTATGATCATCACCTTGAGCCAGCCGTTGAAGGTAAAAATGTCACTATCCGCTGGGATTTTCCAGTCAACACTGACAGAACGATCCAGACTCGATCCCCAGTGTTTTGCTGGTATTTATTTTGTCGTGTCTGAAAGGACAAAAGACCAAATTGACCACGACAGAAATTGAATAGAGAACGTGCAGACGGACGAAATGCCGTTAAGTATTTTGTCCGGCGTGCTAACGATTCTACTAGCACATACCCAAGAAAAACAGAACTGTATTTCGTGGTGCAGTTGAATAAAATAATAAAATTAAAATTAAAAAGAATAAGACTAAATTAACAAGACTAATAAAATAACAACAAAAACTACTACTAATATAACTACTACTACTACTACTACTACTACTACTACTACTACTGCAACGGCTGCTGCTGCTGCTACTACTACTAATACTACTACTACTTCTACTACTACTACTACTACTACTACTACTATGACTACTCTACTACTACTACTACTACTACTACTACTACTACCAATATTAAAGATAATAATAATAATAATAAAGATAATAATAATAACAATAAAGATAATAATAATAATAATAAGGATAATAATGATAATAATATTCCACTTGAATTCTATACAGGAAATGGATTTTTGGTTGAGATGTCAATAGCCTATGGACGAAAACAATGAATAAATAATTGGTACTAAAATAGCAAATACTACTCAGAGTCGTAGAATATTTGTCACTTTTAAATATTCCCTGATAAAGTATAGAACAAAACTCGAAATGTATGACGTGCAGAACTAGAAAACAATTTCCCACTGATTAGCAGCTAACGTTTGATTTTAATAAGTACCACTAATAATTTTCTTCATGTAAACCGACATTGTTAGCTGTGAATGTAAAGATAGAAGGCGGTGAGCTGGTAGAAACGTTAGCATGCCGGACGAAATGCTAAGCGGTTTTTCGTCTGCCGTTACATTCTGAGTTCAAATTCCGCCGAGGTCGACTTTGCCTTTCATCCTTTTGGGGTCGATTAAATAAGTACCAGTTACGCATTGGAGTCGATATAATCAAGTTAATCCTTTTGCCTGTCCGTGTTTGTCCCCTCCGTGTTCAGCCCCTTGTGGGTAGTAAAAGATATAGGTATTTCGTCTGCCGTTACGTTCTGAGTTCAAATTCCTCCGAGGTCGACTTTGCCTTTCATCCTTTTGGGGTCGATTAAATAAGTACCAGTTACGCATTGGGGTCGATATAATCAAGTTAATCCGTTTGTCTGTCCATGTTTGTCCCCTCTGTGTTTAGCCCCTTATGGGCAATAAAAGATATAGGTATTTCGTCTGCCGTTACGTTCTGAGTTCAAATTCCGCCGAGGTCGACTTTGCCTTTCATCCTTTCGGGATCGATAAGTACCAGTTACACACTCAGGTCGATGTAATCGACTTAATCCGTTTGTCTTTTCTTGTTTGTCCCCTCTATGTTTAGCCCCTTTGTGGGCAATAAAGAAATAAGATAGATGGGATTAAAGCTAAAACCATCACTTGGTTTTTATAATGAGGATTTCCATTTATTTTTTTAGTTTTAAGCTCTTTCCCCTTCATATAGCATATTAACTTGAGTGAGATGTGTGCAGGTTTGTACATAACACTTTACGATCTAAGTATGGGAAATTATTAATTTAATGTTAGTTAACAAAATCTCAGATTTTCTCTTTAGCTTACGTATCAATCATCCTCAAAGTACTGAGAAATATAATGGATTATCACATTTTATATAAAGCATAATAAAGAGAACACTAAATTTATATACATATAAGTGCAGAACAGATAGTATATGACCTTGCAGATTGGAGTAATGATCTGTAAAATCAATTTCGCAAATTTTGTTATTTTAACGTATTGATTTTTGCTTATGCTCAAGGCTTATTCTGTGAGGAAAGCGATATCTTAGATTCCTTCAACCACAGTATTGTAAATTCCTTAGCTTATTGGAAGCATCCTGGAGGGATTAAAGGAATAAAAAAAAACTAGCATAGAAATATTCCGAAGTAAAAAAGTATACGTATGACTACATAGATGTGCGTGTGTAAATATATATATATATGTATGTGTGTGTGTGTGTGTGTGAGTGTGTGTGTGAGAGAGAGAGTATATATCAATCATATATATATTATATACATTTGTAAATATATATATGCAGGCATATGTATATATGTGTATGTATGTGTATATATATATATATATATATATACATATATATAAATAGAAAAAAAAATATATATATATACATATATATATAAATAGAAAAATAGAAAAATTAGATAGATATAGATATATGTGTATGTATATATGTATGCATGTATGTATTATATACTTATGTATTGTTTGGTGATGTATTATAAAATGTATCATTCTCTCTTTATTTGTTATATTACAGCATATTAATTACACTGGTTTCAATAAACAGAAAATTCCAAGTATTGAAGTAGTTGTATTCTAGTACTAAAGGAAATAATATACGACAGCATTCTACATGCTTTCTTTCCCATCAAACGAACTTTCTTTCCCATCAAAATACGCTTCAAATTATATTGCAAATGTTCTCTATTCACTGCTTTGAAAACAAAATCTTTTCAATTATCTTGGCTAAAAATCTTCCATGTTTAACTAAGAATCTTATCTCCTTACTTCATTTGTATGCCTCAAAGCACAGCTTGTTGCATTTCTGTATGGAAGCTAAAATATCAGTTATGACTTTATTTCTATCAACCTTTAGGCATTCCTTCTGCTGCCGCTGCGACGGTTGTTGTTAGTTGTTGTTGTTATTATTATCATTATTATTATTATTATTATTATTATTATTATTACTAGTTGTGGTAATAGTAGTTGTAGTATTAGCAGCAGCAGTACCAGCAGTAGTTGTAGTAGACGCATTTGGTGTTGTAGGGGAAACGCTCATAAAACTGTAGGATGCGTGATGGTGGCGATGATGAAGATAATGACGATGATGTTAATAATAATGATAATAATAATAATGATAATGATAATGATAATGATAATGATAATAATAATAATAATAATAATAATAATAATAATAATAATAAGAAGAAGAAGAAGAAGAAGAAGAAGAGGAAAAAGTAAAAGGAAAAGGAGAAAAAGAAGTAAAAGAAGGAGAATAATAATAAGAACTGTAATAATAATACTAAATTAAATATTTGATAGAGTCTAACAAAAATATTATGGGATGATTCCAGTATTCACATAGCAGGTTAAACAGAAGAAACGACCTAAACAGAAAAGAAAATTTAATTTTTGTATACGTGTTCATATATATATATATATATAAATATATAGATTTTCGTATATTTTTTCAACATACTATTTCTATTGGTTTTAAAGATGTAGCTGTAGATAATCAAGTTAAAATATCGAATGAACCAACGAGAACAGTTGAATAAAAGGAATTTAAATATCTCCGAATACCATAATTAGCAATATTGTCATGTCATTTTCGAAGACTTTCTGTCTGTTTTGAACCTTTATTTATAGTAAAGAATTTTGTCTACAATGGTCTATGATGTTCAATAAGTTATAAAAATCATATTTCATGTATTGAAAATTGCATTCAAAATAGACTGTTGCTATTTGTTTTTGTTTCGATACGATTTTTTGACGGGTGGTAAATTTCTTTTTGAATCATATTTTGGAAAGTAAAATAAAGATATTGAAAAAATATCATAAGAACGAAAAATATTTACAAAATGGAATTGTTGAAAGCAAGCCAAGGAGGTATACAGGGAAATTTGTAAACAGAATAAAGATGTGTATGTTAACCTTGAATTTTTTTCACGACAATGAAGTGTTGCAGTGTTGCGATATAACACGATCAACATCATCACTACCCCGTTCATGGCAATGTTTATCATCCTCATAGCTATCGTTATAATTCTGTCATTCACTCAGTATAGAAAACATGAAGATGAGAGTTGAATCCTAATTTAACATTCTTTCCAGTTATGAGTAGCCCAAGCAATGCGATCTAACGATTGCATCGGTAATATCGTGAATATCATAACTATTTTTATATTGTATTTATTTTAGCATTTCTACCCGATATAATAGGGGGAAATCCCATTATATACAGTAAAAAGTGGTGGGTGTGGCGTGGTTTTCCATTGTATAATGTTCAATGGTTTTGTCGTTATACAAATCACATTATGACAGAACCATTGAATTGTAAATACTGTGGTATACGAGATGAAAACAAACATTGTTTCGTAATATATAGACAGTATAAAAAATATGCAAGCTTGTGAATATGCCTCTGAATATGACTAATACATGTATCATATATACAGGGTGCAGTGAATGAACTATCGCCTACATTACGCAAACATGAAAATAACATTGACATCTCATTTTAACAGATATATTTACCAAAATTACATTAAAATATTGGGGAATACTAAAGGGGAAGTTTATTCTATAAAATCACCATTGGCTTCAACCACGGCCTCCAGACGACTTCGAAATCTCTTGCAATTCTTCTGGACGGTCTCCTTGTTTAAGGTGGTGAATACTGCCGTAATCCTTACCTTCGGTTCATTTTAGGTGTTAAAGGAGTTTTGATGGTCTCTTGCTCAACTCTGTCACACACAAAGTAATTAACGGATTTACAGTCTGGGGAGTTAGGTGGCCAGATACTAGCGGTGATGATTGGGTTCTCCTACTTGTGCGGCATGGTGCAGAGTCCTTTTGCCAGACATAGGGTCTTCCAGCAGCCACCCTCTTAACCAAGGGCAACACTACCTTCTTCAGGCACTTGATGTAGGCCTTCATATTGAGACTGAGGTCGTGTAGAAAGATGAATGGAGGCATCACTAGTGATCATTCCATAAATCTTGATGCTGACTGGATGCTAGATTTTTATCTCTCTCGGTACATGTCCTAAGATTGCACTCTCCTCAGATCTTGCGGAATTTAAAATTTTGGTTTTAAATGATGTATTTTCAATTTAATTGTCGTTAAATTACTTTGACTTTATATATCATTTCAAAGCCCGTTACACGCTCTATCTTATCCCGTAACTCTTTTTCTTTTTTAAATAATTTGGCCATTTTTTCCGGAATGTTGAATACAACATAAACAAAAAGCAAATTCGCACAATTTTTTAATTCCAGTTCAAGCTAGGACGAAAAGCTGCTGAAACAGCCCACGACATCAACGCGTTTGGCCCAGGAACCAATAACGAACGTGCAGCACAACGGTGGTACAAGAAATTTCGTAGCGGTGACGAGAGTCTTCAAGATGATAAGCGTAGTAGTCGGCCATCGGATGTTGATAACGATCAACTAAGAGCCTTAGTCGAAGCCAATCCACGCACAACTGTTCGAGAGCTTGCTTCGGAATCAAACGTTTCCAACCACTTGAAAGAGATTGGAAAAACAAAAATACTTGAGAAATGGGTACCACGTGAATTGAACGACAACCCAAAAAGGTGGATTCGTTATTTTTTTCTCATTGCCTGTGTGAGTTGAGAGTATTACTGTCTGGGAGGTATCTTATGGTAGTAGAATAGTATTTAACTGCTATTTGTAAATTTCGGTATATGGTGAAGCAATTTTGCTAAACCCTAATTATAACTCTTTTACTCTTTTACTTGTTTCAGTCATTTGACTGCGGCCATGCTGGAGAACCGCCTTTAGTCGAGCAAATCGACCCGGGACTTATTCTTTGTAAGCCCAGTACTTATTCTATCGGTCTCTTTTGCCGAACCGCTAGGTGACGGGGACGTAAACACACCAGCATCGGTTGTCAAGCAATGCTAGGGGGACAAACACAGGCATACAAACATACACACACACACTTATATATATATATATATATGGTATTTCGTCTGTCGTTACGTTCTGAGTTCAAATTCCGCCGAGGTCAACTTTGCCTTTCATCCTTTCGGGGTCGATAAATAAAGCACCAGTTTCGCACTGGGGACGATATAATCGACTTAATCCCTTCGTCTGTCCTTGTTTGTCCCCTCTATGTTTAGCCCCTTGTGGGCAGTAAAGAAATATATATATATATATACATATATACGACAGGCTTCTTTCAGTTTCCGTCTACCAAATCCACTCACAAGGCATTGGTCGGCCCGGGGCTATAGCAGAAGACACTTGCCCAAGATACCACGCAGTGGGACTGAACCCGGAACCATGTGGTTGGTTAGCAAGCTACTTTATTTCATATAATTTGCCATTTAGGCATTTACAAAGAGGGGACAAACAAGGACAGACAAATATAAAGGGTGAAGTAGCTTAACACAGTTACAATTTTCGAATGAAATTACGGATAAGATTATAAATAATGAATTTTACGAAGGCAATGTTTAAAAATATTAATGATCATGTCGAAGGACGGACACCCAGCCATCCGGGTAGAACCTTTACTTTCTGATCCGGTCACACTTACCTGGTGCCAAACATACCCATCTTGTATGCCACAGGCTTCCATCTTTTCACAAACATATCTCGTGACAGACACCTCTTCTCCAGCCTGATTTTGCTACTGAGGTGGTAACTAAAAAAGTTAATCAACCCCTGGCCGGAGACAAAGGTGCCTGTCACTATACCTTTCGTACGCGTCTTCCATACTGTTACTTTCAGTATGGCTACTACAGAGAAAAAACAAGCCTTTCTTTCCCTGTTAAGGAAAGGGGGCGGCACAATCTCGATGATAGACTTAGCTGATAGCTGTACTCTTCCCATCACTGACAACAGTTGTTCAACAAAAGCTATCAGTCCCGATAACTCCGGACACTCCACGAATGCGTGCAAGACGGTCTCCCTATCCTGCTCACATCGCGGGCATGTCGGCGAGACGGCACTACCGTGCCTTGACAGCTTGTCGCGAACAGGTAAAGCCGCACGGAAACACTGCCAGGCCAGGGATTTCTGGTAATTATCCAGATACCCCGGCCCGAACGTCCTCCGGAACAGGTTGACCAACTGATTTTCATCGTAGCCCAAGGTCTCCCCCAAGGCGTCTTCGGACTTAATCTCCACTAACCCGCTATAGAAATCCGTGGTGGAACTCCTGTTGCCGGCGTTGCCCACCCGAGATAGTAGCTGAGTTCGAGGACCGCCGCCAGGTACCGATGGTCGACCCTATCAAATGCTTTGGACTGGTCTAAATGTACCAGTGCTCCCCCTGCGCCAGAAAGCTTCCCCACCCTCTCTAAGGAGTAGCGTATAAGGTGGAGATTGTCGTGGATCGTTCTGCCGGGGATAGCGCACGTTTGCGCTTCCCCGACAAGTTTGTCCACGACCCGCGCCAACCTTTTTGCTAGCACCTTGGCCAGAATCTTTAACTCTGTGTTTAACAGAGTTATGGGCCTGAAGTTCCCTATCTCGTCCCCCTTGTTCGGGTCCTTCCTGATCAACGTCACCGCCCCCCGGCTCGCAGACTTGGGAATTCTCTCATTCTGCTGCCAGTTGGCGTAGACGCTAGCCAGCAGGTGCCCGAACAAGTCTGGCATACTTCTATAAAATTCATAGGGCAGACCATCGAGACCCGGCGACTTCTCCCCGGGGCACTTGCCCAACACCTCGATTACTTCCTCGGCTGTGATTGGCCCTTCACAGCACTCAGCCTCTCGTGTCGAGAGGCGCGGGCCACCAGACAGGAAGTCCCTAAGGGCCTCACCACGATCCAGCGTCCCGCACCTCCCGAACAACTCGGCGAAGTGCTTGTGAAGTGCCTTACTCATCTCGTCCCGGTTCTTGATCGTGCATTCGTTTCCATCAACAAGAGACCCAATTGTGGCATTGTTTCCACGCTGTGTTTCTATCGTACGGGCCCATCCGGCAACATTAATTCCCTCACGGCCCAATGCTCGTACTTTAGCCCGGACTCTACATCCCTCATGTTTGGTTTTGAGGTGACGGTCTAATGCCGTTCTCGCCGCTAAAATGTGAGATGCAGAGCCCAACCTCAACGCCTCCTCTAAGTTCTTAACTAGTTGCCCTTCTATTCTAGCCCTATCTAGTCTTAGTTGTTTACTAAATCTAATGGACTCGAATCGAATGGCTCTTTTGAGGGTGAACCACCACCGGTTATTAACCACGGCTCCGGTTAACGCCTTCTGCACTAACACCTTAATCCGGCTACGGTATGCCTCGCGTGTCAAAATAGACTTGTTCAGCTTCCAGTAGCCGGTTCCTATCTTAAGTGTGCTATCTATGTCCAGTCTACACGTGACCATTCTATGGTCAGTATAGGGCACCTGGACGAGCTGTGGACAACTAAAACTAGACTTATCTCTAGTTCTTATCACTATCCTGTCTAGATAAGACTTGAACCTTCCGTCGCCACTCATCCAGGTCCACTCTGGGACGTTCGGATGGTCAAGTCTGTAACGATCTGCTAGCTGAAACCGCTTAAGCAGATCCACGAGACGTGAGTTCACTTTCCTATAGATCGAGCCAACGCTATCGATGTGTACGTCAACGATAGCATTAAAGTCCCCTAATATCACTAAAGTCTTCGACGTCACGAGAAAGCCCTCTAGGCGCCGATAAAAATCAGTTTGGAAACCTCTAGCACAAGGTGCGTAGAGTCCGATCAACCTGAAGGCCTTACTGCTGTATGTCACATCAAGGACGACCAGCCCACCTTCTGGGTCTACATAGACTGTACTTGTCTGTAGAGCCAAGTCTTTACGGATCAGTACCACTACGCCCCCTCGCCCTCCGGTCTGGCCAGGAGACATGATTTTCTCGTAGCCATTCAGGAGAGGCGAGAAGGTTTGTAGGCTGTCCAGCTTGGTCTCTGTAGCAACCATCACATGTATATCATGTGATCTGAGGTCGTCGAGGAAACAAGCCTGCTTCCACTTCGAACTCAGACCACGCACATTTAAACAACCAAGGTTAAGCGAAGCCATTACAAAAAGTAAAAGTTCTACTTACATTTCGTTGGAGAGGTGGGGCCGACCTCACCACACGTTTGTGGGCCCCTTCTTTCTCCTCTTTCTTCAGATAGTCCGGCAAGTTCGCGATATGCCGGATGGCGTTTGGGTGTCTGTCTTTTAATTGTTTGAACGTTGTTTCCGCAATCCACGCGTGTCTATTTCGATCTTTGTATTTGTTGTACAGTCTTGCTGACTGATGCTGAACCACAATATCGTTTATGTATTTGTTTTGTGTGTCGAATTCAATTAATATGAGTTCATTTTCTTTTTTGTCTTCTTTTTCTGGGCCAGTTGAGCGGGATTTTTTTTTCCGTGTCTGTGGTGTGTCTTTGTTTTTATTATTTTTTGTAGGGGATGTGGACGGGGATGCTGCACGAATTCTTTTACGAACTGGTGTAAATCCCCCTCTGATACCTCCATGATATCGTCTGGGGTAGCAATAGTTTGTTCGGTAGGCGCCGCAGTTTTTTTTTGGGGGGGAGGTTTTAATAGAGTAGGGGTTTGTGAGTGCGAGGGCTGGGTTTTTTCTTCAGTCTGTTTTGGGGTTGGCACCGTAACAGCAGGAGTGGGATTTTTTGTTTTTGTAGGGGTAGGTGTGTTTGCAAGGGTAGGGACTTTTTTATTATCTGAGGGGCCTGGTGTCTGCGGTTTCTTTTGCTTGTCTGGACAGTCTACACGAATGTGGCCCTTTTTGCCGCAGGCGTAACAGGTGGGTTTTCGGCCTTCGACCTGTACCCTGAGGGCTACGTTCTCGCCCACGAGCAACCTCTCAGGAAGGAGCTGCAGGTCCTCCGCTGTTCCTTGAATTAATATATTAATGTTACGCCCGAGCCAAAATCGAGGGGTAGAGCATGTTACTTCTAGTATTTTTATTTTGTCCGCCTTTTTATATAACAGGGCGGCCACTACCTCTACCGGATCTACTTCCGGCGGGGCTTCTACAATCCTGACCCGGGACGTCCTGCGTCCCCTATAGCTTGGGAAAAGTACCACCTCCTTGGTTTTTAGGGGGTTCACAGAATGCCCGCGGGCCATTTCTTCCCCCGAGAAGCGGGCATCCACAGTGCCATATGCCCGTCCCCTGGCGACGTACACGATGTCCTTCCAAATCGGGGACAGGCATTTCTCGATGGTGCTTTTTTCAAAGTGTTTGAACCTTCTGCTTTGTGGACAGAAAGTTTTAAACACTACGGTCCGCTTCTCGGTCTCCACGATACTGGCGGAGGGTGATATTTTAACATCACTACCCTCCTCTTGCATTCTTTTAAATAGCTCGACGAGCTGGTTGACATCGATGTCAATGTTCTCGGTAGCCACTGCGGCTACCGCAGAAAATTTTTTAACATTGCTTTCCTCAAGAGCACTACTTTCGTGGATAATTTCAACAGGCATTATTCTGTTGAAATTAGACAACACAAAAATTACGAATATTGGTTTCCCACAAAACTGGGAAACCTATAGAAAGTTTTTCTTCCAAAGTAGTTCAAAAAAGCAGTTCAAAAATTCCAGTTCCCACCCCCATTCGGGGGAGGGGCACGAAAATAGTCTGGCAGGACTATATATAGTCACGTAAATAAAAAGCCACAATGGCTAACAGTTCAACGGTAAGAAATTATCCAATTATTCCCCGGTAAAACCGGAGAACAAGACAGTTCAGCAACGTTTAAAGACAAATTTTCAGTAGTAGAAATTCAACAATTAACAACACAGCAAAATTCTTACCGGGAAGAAAACGCGTCCAAACCGTAGTACGGTGAGCAAAGTCACTCTTCAGTCAGTGAGGTTAGCAAAGCTACTTACCACACAGCCACTCCTGCTGTTTATAATTATAATAATGTTTGTATAAGTTTACCGATAATGGTTCTTTTACCATACCGAACTACTTGGTAAGATTATTAATTATAAATTGATAAATTAATTTTACCCTTTATTATCATTAATAATACACACGTATACATATATATTTATACGCACACAAATATACACACACTGACACACATACACGCGCGTGCACACACACACACGCATGCACACACACATAAAAACAAAAAAAGCTAGTTCTGAAATCTTTCTAACGCAGTAGTTGTACTAACAATTAATGTCCGTAGCCACTTCAACATGGCTGTTGCGTTCAAACGTACGTTACTGCGTTCATCTCTTAGAAAGATTTTAGAACTAGCTTTTTATCTTGTTGCAAAATCAGTGATTGTGAGTCGCTTGAATTTATATTGCGAATAGAAACGAGCTACTGCCGTCTGTAGTAGACAAGGTGTCCGGTACTGAAGACAGGCAGAAATAAACCGAAATCAGGTTGGTCTGCTGGTCGTGTCACTAAAAGATGATAGGGGTTCTGTCCCCTACTCGCAATATATCGGATGCAGTTGGGCATCGTTAACCAGCTAAAGGAGATGTTCTCTTGGTTACATGTACATATGTATGCATATATATATATATATATATATATATATATATATATATATACATGTATTATGTATACAATATATATATAGTCATAACCCTAGCATTATTCTAACATGAAATGATGTAAAGAT
Source organism: Octopus sinensis (assembly GCF_006345805.1). Lineage (NCBI taxonomy): Eukaryota > Metazoa > Mollusca > Cephalopoda > Octopoda > Octopodidae > Octopus > Octopus sinensis. The sequence continues at coordinate 8,278,804 of NC_042997.1, read as the reverse complement.
AACTGTGATTGGCTACCACTGGTGCAACATATAATAAACATTGCTTATACATGTACATTTTATAGTTCAGAAAAATACTGTAGTACAGTAAAATGTGTTAGAATTACGACGTAATACTTTGAGTGACTCTGATATATTCCTGCTTGTATAGTATATATTAACTTATACTTCAGTATTAAGTGGATATCCAACTTTTTCTTTATAATATCATGAAGTATTTCATGTGTTCATTTCTTAGGCTTGTAATCGCACCATATAGTATTTCATGGAAGTAAGAATATTTTTTATGTTTTCTAATAATTCTTTATAAAAAGTTCAAGATGTTTTTTACTATCTTCTACAATAGTTTAGCACTATAAAGTGCTGGAGAAAATACTCGTGCAACTAAAGAGATTTCACTGCTTTATTGTCTTTCAAGGTTTCCATTTTTATTCTGTTGAAGACATCTTCAGCGTTTAGAGTTGACGTAGCAATAAATAATAGAAAATTCGCCTTATATCTAGCAAGGAAGGTATTTTTATTCAATTTGAGATTGTAGCTACATAGAATAAATTACACTATTCTGTTGCTGCACATAACTTTCAAGGATGTATGTTTGTGATAGATGGTAATCCTATCAGTTTCAGCTTTACTGAATAAAGCTGGTTAAATATATTAGTTACACTTACGTCTACAATCTAGTAATAGAAAATTCCTGGGAGCTTTAATTCTATAGATTTGTGTGTAGAGTGCTCTAAAGCAGAAAATATGCTCATGTGAGCCCATGACATGGATTTGATTCTTAGTAGCTGTAGCACTGTCATTTCCATTCCATTCACATATACTGGAAGAAACTTGAACAAGATATTGTATGAATGTATTATAAAATGTATATATAACTGTTGGTGAATGAATGTGATGCATTCCACTTTACACTTTGAGTAATTTATACTTTTGAGTTGACGCCAAGTAGAGTATTGGTGAAAATTGATTTAAGTTAGTTTACAGAATAGTTTGTTATTATGAGGCCTGTCTAAGGGCTTGAAATTTGGAGGCCAACACAGTATTAGTAGGCTGATTTATTTCAGTGCTTAGTAAATGAACCCTTAAGAGAAAGAAAATATTTATTGACTCGATATATTTAAAGACAAGTGATGGAATTAATGTGTATATTTCCTACCTACTGTAAGGGTAGTTATTAATTTTTTCGACACTAACAATATCAAATATGTTATAAGTTATTTCTATTTGAAATTTTCACAAAATTGAAAAGTGGTATATAAATTTGCCACATATCGTTTTCACTCAGCTACAGACAACGTTTTAGATTTCAGTTGCAAAGCACTAAATACGTTTAAGCCAACCAAACGATAGTATTATCATGGCTTAAGAAACAAGGGGTATATCTTAGAAAAGAAAATGAACAAACCTGATAAATTGTGAGAGTGGACGCAAAATATCCCGTATGATATCTTAGAATATTAAAATGCTTGTTACTACCATTTATATAAATCTCTTTATATCTATATCATTGGAATATTCTTCTAATTTTAGGATAACCGTACACACACAGGGTAGTGGTTTGTTTGCAACATAGAATAATTTACTTTATGCATTTGCTTAAAGACACCCGGTGTTTTGATCTCCATCTTCTTCAGTTCATATACGTGTGTGTGAATGTCTGTGCGTGCGCGCACATGTGAATATATATACATATATATATATATATATATATATATATATATGCGTGTGCGCCTTTGTGCATGTGTTTGTCCTCGCCACCGCTTGATAATCGGTGTCAGTTTGTTTACACCCCCTTAACTTTAGCCTTTAAGCAAAAGTGGCCGATCAGCAAAAGAGGCACCTAACGTAAAAGCGTGAAGTACTGGAGGCCATTTGTCCGACTAAATCATTTGAAGACAGTGCCCCCCAAATGATCGCAGTCCACTGACTGGAACAAATAAAAAACACACACATGCACACACATAGTGTACTGTTCCGTGATGGTAAGATTAACAAAAAGTACTCCATCTGGTTAGACTTCAAAACCCCATAGGCTAGCCACGTATGGGGTTTGAAATCTAACGCCGTACCACATACTATAAAGGGGAAAATAATAGAAAAGTCCACACTGTATGCCAACAGACCATAAAAAAAAACAAAAAAACGTAGCTGAAAGAATAGAGACTGGTAGCATGTGCATCTGCAATATTCTTGCAAAATATCTAAAAACATAATGATCGTATTACAGAATGTATTGATTTTACATTTACTACTACTACTACTACTACTACTACTACTACTACTACAACTACTACTACTACTACTACAACTACTACTACAACAACTGCTACTACTACTACTACTACTACTACTACTACTACTACTACTACCTCTTCTACTCCTCGCCATTTGAAAGATTTTTGTCAATCTTCCTCTCTCTTGTACATGTTCTGTAGATATGGACTGATAGTTACCCGCTTTTAAAGTTATTATATATAGACTAGCTATATTATTCAATGCAAAAGTCTATCCCCATTGAGACAAAGAGAGGGTTTTTTAAATTATACCCAAATGTCAAGTTACCTGAGCAACCATAAGCACCAGGCAATAAAAACCAGAACGGCTGCTCTATAAAGATAAATACATATCACTTTGATCACTTTGACCGACCAGTCCGTCAGGCGTCCATTTGACACCGCTAGTCACAGCACGCTTTCCACTCCTCTCTGGATCGCGCCTTTCTCATCCACGTGATCCCAATCGTCCTCTTGAAATCGTCACTCCACCGTCGTGGAGGTCTTCCGGGTGGTCTTTTCTACCCGGAAATACATATACATATATTTATAATGCTGATGCGTAGACGTACTGAACGACAGCCTCGGCCTGAACAGTTACGGTAGAATCGTGACAGTGGCCAGGTGACGCGAAGCAGCAATCAGCACCAAATAACATATATATTCTGAAGCTAACATATTTGTTGCACTTTTTTGAATGCCTTCAAAACCGTAATTGTTTTAGCTTAAGCACATGGTCTCCACATGCGAAGTCTGATCATCTCCGAAAATATGGGAATATGGGGACACATAATAATTGTTTATCACGTGATCACGTGACCGACCAGACCATCAGATGTTGTTACACATCGCTGGTCACAATGCGTTCGCATTGTTTTAGCCTTCGAATGACGCCACGCCGCTGGCTAAGCGAGCAGGCCAACAGAAGAAATAGTGGGAGAAAGAGTGGTGAAAGAGTACAGCAGGGATCACCACCCCCTGCGGGAGCCTCGTGGAGCTTTTAGGTGTTTTCGCTCAATAAACACTCACAACGCCCTGTCTGGGAATCGAAACCGCGATCCTGCGACCGTGAGTCCGCTGCCCTAACCACTAGACCATTGCGCCTCCACATAATTGTTTATATATATTGCAAACTACGGTCATGTCTAGCAGACATGTATAACCAGTAACGACGAAGGATTATACCCAGAAAGCAGCTCGTCTATTGGTTCATGTCAGCGCTAGATGGGAGTCGTTCGCTCCCTTCTTTGCAATATAACGGACACAGATAGTGTGTTAAAAAGCACAGTAACCGCTTTCTGTATTGAACAACTACGTTGAAGTGATAACAACCATTACTTATATATATAAGTTGTGTTCTTGAGCCAAACTCATCACGTTGCAACAGTCCACTCAGCTGGCAAAAATGAGTAATCTTGCGACGGGACGGCGTCCCACCAGGTGGAGAATATATACGCCATTGAAACCAAGTAACCGGCCCTTATGAACGTGACAAGGCTCGAGAAGGAAATATTTATTTTATTCTATATATATATATATATATATATATATATATATATATTCCTCACGTATAGTTCGTGCGCTTGCGTTCCCGCAACCTAGAGGTTCAGCAAGAGAAGCCGATAAGTGCCAACAAATTACTAGTCTTCATACGTTCGACTAAAATTCCTCAAGATATTGGCCCAGCATAGCTGTAGTTTAATGACTGAGACAAGTAAAAGTAGAAGATTTATCTGCCCATCTGTATGCACAGAGGCACACATACTCATATATATATATATATATATATATATATATATATATATATATATATATATATATATATATATATATATATATGTTATGCATTCATACACAAACCCAGAAGCTTTACTAGTGCAAAAATTTATAATTTGAAAGATTATAATAATTTTGATAATGCAATAACAAATATACGTACACAATGGAAAAGTGTGTATGTATGTGCATGTATGTATATGTATGAATATATCTACACATACTTATACATCAATAGAGAAATCTATATATAAATACATATACACACTTAACGATAGTCTTAATAATACATACATACATATATATATATATATATATGTATATATATATCATATGAATAAATTATTAATGTATATGTATGAGTATTTAGTGTGTATGTGTGTGTATATATATATATATATACATGTATAAATATAAATATATATGTATACATATATACATTTATTTATTTATTTATATATATATATATATTATATATATATATATATATATGTATGTATATGTATATATATATGTGTGTGTGAGCGAGTGTGTGTTTGTATAATGGTGCTCGCAAATACGTATAAAAGATTTCATCTGGACGAAAATTCAATAATAATAAAATCAGTGATACTACTACTACTACTACTACTACTACTACTACTACTACTACACTACTACTACTACTACTACTACAACTACTAATACTACTACTACTACTGATGATGATGATGATGTCGTTGGTAAAATTTATGAAAACAACTAAAATATTTCATGAACACTATGCTGATACGATATTTTATATTTGTATCTAATCAAGTAATTCAACGTCTTTGGAAATTGAATTGTTTTACTTTGCAATATTGTTTCAGCATTTTCCACTTAGTAGTAGTAGTAGTAGTAGTAGTAGTAGTGTTAGTAGTAGCAGCAGTAGTAGTAGTAGGAGGAGGTGTAGGAGGAGTAGTTGATATTGCTGCTGATGTTATTGTCGTAGTCGTAGTAGTTATGCTGATGGTGGTGGTAGCAAAAGTATTTCGTATAAATATAAATAATAATAATGACACGAATAACAATTTAAAGAAGAGTACAAAAAAAAAAAAAAAGAAACCACACAAAGAAACCGAACATTGTTGTCATCTTGTCTATTGATTGAGTCGGAATATTTTGAACTTTTGTCCTTTTAAACTTCAAGCTGTCAATTAATCTCAATAGAAACATATGTAGATATAATCAAGATGGATATATGGAACATACACATACACATATGCACTCTTACACTCACATATTTATATTTTACATATGTATGTAGATAAGTATATAACACACGCGTACATATATTTGTATCTGTATATATATATATTTATATATATATATGTATATATATGTATATATATATATATATATGTATGTGTGTGTGTGTGGAGGCGCGTGGCTTAGTGGTTAGAGTGATAGCACCATGATCATAAGATTGTGGTTTCGAATCCTGGACCGGGCGACGCGTTGGGTTCTTGAGCAAAACACTTCATTTCACGTTGCTCCAGTTCACTCAACTGGCAAAAATGAGTAACCCTACAATGGACTGGGGAACACACACGCGATAGAAACCGGGAAACCGGGCCCATGAGCCTGGCTAAGCTTTAAAAGGGCGCATTTATTATATATATGGGATTAAGCACTAAATGTAAAACAAGGTGGAAAAAACAGTACTCGAGTATAACGGCGGTAGAGTAATACGCTTTATTAATAAAGCCGCAAAGACATTATAAAAACTGTTACTCAGAGTTTTACGTTCCCGTTCGTCGGACACAACCAAAACTGTTGTGCAGTTTTATATATAAAGTATACATATTTAAGGCGGTGACCTGGTAGAAACGTTAGCACGCCGGGCGAAATGCTTAGCGGTATTTCGTCTGTCTTTACGTTCTGGGTTCAAATTCCGCCGAGGTCAACTTTTCCTTTCATCCTTTCGGGGTCGATTAAATAAGTACCAGTTACGCACTGGAGTCAATATAATCGACTTAATCTGTTTGTCTGTCTTTGTTTGTCCCCTCCGTGTTTAGCCCCTTGTGGGTAGTAAAGAAATAGGTATTTCGTCTGCCGTTACGTTCTGAGTTCAAATTCCACCGGGGTCGACTTTGCCTATCATCCTTTCGGGGTTGATTACATAAGTACCACTTACGAACTGGGGTCAATGTAATCGACTTGAACCCGTTGTCTTTGTTTGTCCCATCTATTGTGATATTATTGCAGTTTAAAAAAACAAGTATATATATATATACACACACATATATATATACATATATATATATACACACATAAAGATGTAACATGATGGTGAAAGTCACATTCGGGATCTACTGTAAGAAAATGTCACAGAAGTTACCGGAGTCTGATTTGATACTGTTTTCCTTATTTCAATGAAATCAGCATTGAATGTCTCTAGTCTCGTGAACTAACCTGTATGTCACCATGATTTCAATTATTATATCATTATCGTACTTGATAACCTCAGCATTTGTACTATTGATCTCGCGAGTTGATCTCGCGATAGATTTGCTGTCCATTTCCTCAATCGCCTTCTATAGATATTTCACATTCTGAAAATCCCTCTGACTACATTCAGAAGAGAAGAACAGTACTTTATTTATATTTGACGGATATTTTTTCTCATCTTGTTTGCTGTTTGGGGGAATTTTGAACCTGGGCTCTCATTCCATGTTGTTGTTGTTGTTATTATTATTATGCCTGGAATCGAACACGGAATCTTGGTGGTAGTAGCCTGCGCTCTTAACCACTAAGCCATATGCCCGTGAGCAATTATGGAGTGAATTTTAGGGCTTATAAATCTAATATTTTCCTATCCTTCCTTAATACCGGTTCCCATATACTATTCATATCTGCACTTGGCCTGCTTAGGAGATTGTTGTGTCCTAGCATATGTGCTGCTTCTTTTAGTTTTCGTAGTTTCCAGTAGTGTTCTCTGTCTATTATTTTAACTTCACCCCACACGGGGAGGTGGTCTCCATTTTTCCACACATGCTCAGCTATACCCGATTTATCAATACCTTCTCATGTCACAGCTTTGCGATGTTCCTCTACCCTTATTTTGAGGGGACGCCATGTCTCGCCCTTGTATAACCTATCACCCCTGCATGGGATGGAGTACGCGCAATTTTTGGTCATATTCTCTTCTATTGGTGGTTTTATCCGAAGGAGATATTTGCGAAGTGTTGTATTACTCTTGAATACTGTCCTGATGTCATATGAGCCGCATATCTTTTGTATCTTTTCGGAGTGGCTTTTCACATAAGGTAGACAGTTTATTAGTTTCATCCTCTCTTTTCTTCATAATTGGAGTAGATAGTATGTTTTGTGGGTAGCTGTTGCTTAATAGATTGTTACTGTGTTTAGTAGATTGTTACCCAAAAACATACTAGCTACTCCAATTATGAAGAAAGGAGAGGATGAAACCAATAAAATGTCTACAGTATGTCTACCTTATGTGAAAGAATGAACTTGCCTGTTTTCCTGTTTGGTTTTCTTTTTCCATCCCCACTTTGTTGTATTTGTTATATTTACTTCTGTATAACTAATTTATAAATCCTTTGATGGAAAGAACTCATTTTATTTTATTATTCTTTTATTAGCTCGGTCGATACATTTCCTACAGACAACTTGTGTTTACTTGGATTCCGTCTACAATCGCTTAACGTTGAATTCTATTTTTTCCATCCGTCAAAAGGCATATAATGTATCTATTATATGCCTTTTGACATATTCTCACCAATTATCTATCTATCTATCTATCTATCTATCTATCTATCTATCTATCTATCTATCTATCTATCTATCTATCTATCTATCTATCTATCTATCTATCTATCTATCTATCTATCTATCTATCTATCTATCTATCTATCCATCTATCTATTAATCATTCTTAAACAAGGCGCAGGAGTGGCTATGTGGTAAGTAGTTTGCTTACCAACCACATGGTTCCGGGTTCAGTCCCACTGCGTGGCACCTTGGGCAAGTGTCTTCTGCTATAGCCTCGGGCCGACTAATGCCTTGTGAGTGGATTTGGTAGACGGAAACTGAAAGAAGCCTGTCGTATATATGTATATATATATGTATTTGTGTGTATGATTGTGTGTCTGTGTTTGTCCCCCTAGCATTGCTTGATAACCGATGCTGGTGTGTTTACGTCCCCGTCACTTAGCGGTTCGGCAAAAGTGACCGATAGAATAAGTACTGGGCTTACAAAGAATAAGTCCCGGGGTCGATTTGCTCGACTAAAGGCGGTGCTCCAGCATGGCCGCAGTCAAATGAGTGAAACAAGTAAAAGAGTAAAAGAGAAAGAATGTGTTGAGAGTGACTTCGAAGTTTCGGTCAATTAAACCATCTATCTATGCATTTGTGTGTGTATGTATGCTTGTATGCATCTAAAAAAAAGTCTCTTTGTTTTTCAGTAATCCTTATTCCGTAATCCTGTTTCAAGCTTTGCTTCAATTTCTTCTTGCATTTCATTTCATCTTTTGGATTACTAATATCTCATCTTGCTTGAGTACTGTGTATTTCTACCTGTATGACCTCAGTCAGTATCTCACCAGTATATTCACCTGATTCCCTTCTGTGATATTTTCTGTCTCTTCAGTTTACCTCTCTTAACGCAATTATAGATTTTTTTCATCCATTTATAATAAACTCTTTAGCTTTTTAATTCCTTCCTTAAATGCAGAGCTGTAGATTTCTCTTTCCATCTCTTCACTATTCCTCGATCACCCTTATATCTATTCTTATATTTCCTGATTTTTCAACAAAATATACCTCTCGTACTGGTTGAAAACTTGCTAACTCTCTCCCTCTCCCTGTGTCCCTATCTACCTTTCTTCCCCTGCGTTAATCCTCTGTACGTCTACATATCAGTGCTATTCACCTATCATTACAATACTGTCTCTGTTTTTCATTACAGCTATTTCATTCGTGACAGAAAGAGGGAAGGAGCCAGCAAACTAACTAGACACACATGGCTTGGCATTAACATAGCTCTCTCTGTATATTTCCATGTGCAAATATATTTATTGGAATCAATAACACATTCTGAGTGTATAATGACACTGACTTAGCAGCTTAGCTTTATCTCTATAACGACGGTGTTTCAGATGGTCAGAAATAAAGGTCAGAAAACAATTTTATATAAGTAATGAAGATGATGAATATGATATGGTATTACAACCTAAATAAACATATATTTGTAGCATGACATTCTGAAAACTTTTAGTCATGCTATAATAAAGTGTAACACCAATGCATCACTGTATTGCTATACGGCGTTTGATTCATCGAGGTTTTAAAAAAGAGGAGTGAAATTCCAGTCAAATACACCGTAGTTTCTTCAAATCTCATTGCTCCTAGATATACTTAAATAAGAGACAGTTACGATTGAAGTACATTTTATTATCGGTAAAGTGCTTTGAATAATTCTTATAAATAAGATGCAATCTAAAAATGTATAACTCTTCTTTAAACTTAGACACCAACAACCTTGATTTTATTTCAATATACGGTTTGTCGTAAATTTTAGCATTTGCTTTCAGATTGAATTTGTAAACAAACTCATTAGACTTTATTAATATAGACTGAGGCACAACATGAAAAGAAATACGCATATGTAAAGGATTTATTGATTAAACCTAAATAAATTATTCTACGGTTGTGCTTAGAGTCAGTTTCATGTCAATGATCGTTAAAACTCACATGCATATCAAAGATAACATTCGTAAGGGAGTGTAGGATTTATACATAACCAGTATACGCATTCAAATCATATAGCAGAAAATGATTTAACGAAATCACATATAAACGAACCTTAGGGACAGAGAATTAAAACTGTAATTGTGCCTCGTTTTCTAATAATCTTTATTGTATTAGTAAATAAAATTAATTTATACAAAAGATATTAGCTATATCACATCAATGCATCTCGACCGAAAAGTTGATATATATATATATATATATATATACATGTACATACATAAAAATATGCTATTGTTACGATTGTGCTACTCTCAGCATTGGTAGGATAGCTGTCTAGATACAAAGGATTACTCAGGTGTACTGAAATTATACACAACAAAATGGAGCCTCCTACCCCAATATTATTGGTCAATGAAAATTTTGTTCTCTATTACCCCACAATGCGTCTCTCCGTTTGCCTTTTTGTCTCTTAAGCGATCAAGTCTCGAGAAACACTGATTAGCAATGGACTGAATTATCTACTGCTAATTCTACACACTCACACATTAGCGCATGGTAAAACATATAAAACCTATTCCTTTGCATTTATATTTTCCTCTCATGTAGTCCAAACTTGAAAATGATGATCGTGCATCTGTTCTTAATTCTTTAAAGTATTTCAGTAAATAACATACTGCTTAAAATACAAATTTCTCTTATTTGAATGTATATACCAACAAATATATCTTTAATCCTTTTTCTAGACATATTTGTCGAATGTTTTGTTGTTTCGCTTGCAAATTCAACTTATGGAACACCAGTTAGACTGTCTGTCTGCTATCATGAAACCACGTTCAGACAGTAACTTAAACATGTAGACTACAAGCGATCTTTATAATGATTATATATACAAATATGAATTTATAATCTGAAAAGTGAAAGTGCCCGTTTAGAAGCAGTCGACCATAAAAATTTCCATACACAAAATTTTTAAGGAGATGCTCATTACCACTGGGTTGTAAAATTTCACGACAGTCTATAACATTGGTTTTGTTTTGCAAGCAATTATATTAAACGAATAGTGGTCTCATGGGAGAACAGGGGACATGTGGGATGAAGAGTCGCTGAAGAAGTCACAGGTCTCATAGAAATCTTCTATGTGAGAATGTATGACAAAGTTTAACATCATAACGTATTGCAGAACACTTTTTCAGAAGGATGGCACTGGATGGCACTTTATATTGCTCCAGCAACTGCATCCAGTAAACTAGAAGAGTTATATGTTGATCACAATTTAAGACAACGACTGATAAAATAGACCATTTGGCTATTCTCTGGTATAATACGGGATTCGATGTCTCTTTTATTCGAGAGGATTTTAACTCCGAAGTCTTATTCCGAAACTACAACTCAAACTTCGAAATGTGACTCGAGATATCAGTGGTGAGTCGAAGAGAAACTTTACTCCGTGACAAAATTAGTAGCATTCTACTCACGAACCACATTTTGTTATGCGGATATTTCTGCCCCAAGTCGATGCTGAAATACGTTTTTTTTAAAGAAATTTCATGTCGTATGGTCCATCATCAGGAGTAATGTGCTCTGAAAAGATTGTTTCCGACTCTACTCTGTATGTGGCACTTCGGTGAAGTATTCTCTTTTGTTGGGTTTTAGCCGATGCTGCCTGACATTCACGGACACATATATAAGCGTCTTTACTGGCTTTACTTCTGGGATAAAGGACATATAATTGCACGTAAGCATGTCTGTCTGTCTGTCTGATTCTCTATCTGTTTGTCTCTCTCCCTGTCTATCTGTCTATTTGTCTATCTGTCTATTTGTCTATCTGTCTATTTGTCTGTCTGTCTATCTACATATCTATCTATCTATCTATCTATCTCTATCTATCTATCTATCTATCTATCTATCTATCTATCTATCTATCTATCTATATGTCTCCCTGTCTCCCTGTCTCCCTGTCTATCTGTCTCTGTATCTATCTATCTATCTATCTATCTATCTATCTATCTATCTATCTATGTATTTATCTTTCTCGCTATGCACAAATTATGCATGTGAATAATGTTATATCATACATTATATATGTATATCATAACGCACACATATACACATGCATACACACACACACACACAAGCACACACACATATGCATATTAGTATGTATGGCAAAGCTCATGTGGTCTCATATCTAAAAATCATGACTTGAAACAGTTCTAATAAATTCACCTTTCTCTTTTCTGTTGCATAAGAATTTCCAGAAAAATTGTAGCATAATATTATTTTGAGCGCTCTCGTTCCTCTCTGTATCTGGTAGGAACTTATAACGCTTTATTTTTCATATGGTTTCGATTACACTTTATCATTTCATAAAACAACCTCGACATACATTTCTTCATCTTAAGGTTTTAACAACTGACTCCTTTGGCTTCTACTGATTTCCTTGTAATGTAGTATAAAGCAAAAAGAAACTATGCTTAGTCATACTCATTTCGTTATTTATTTTACATTTGTCTGTATTTGAAAAAACTTTTACTACTTCGTTTAATTTATTTTTCTTTATAATTCCTATCAATATGAATGTTAAATCTATGTGCATATGTCTGTGCATGCGTGTCGTGTGTATGTGTATGAGTGGTGCGTATGTGTGTGTCTATAGACACATACTTATACATATCTATGTTTCAGTTATCTATGAAATAAGTAACTGACTTAACTCCCTTGAAACCTACAGTCTCTCTTCCTATTATTTTCTAATATTTCTTAACAGA
>NC_042997.1:8251248-8261248 GCF_006345805.1 Octopus sinensis | reverse complement strand
GAATATTGAAATTAAATGCGTTTTAAACAGAAAGGTAAGTGAAATGAGTATAACACCAGGAAATGGGAAAATTAACAAAATGTACGAAGATTGTTCACTACATCTTGCTGAAAAATAAATAGCTTTTAAACCGAAACATAATGCCCAGATTGGAAAATTCAGTAATCAGAAATACGTATTACAACGGGCCAATACAACTCACGAATTTGTACTAATCAACAGGCTATTTACAGGAAGAATTGGGTAAAATATCGTGCAAAAAATAGCACCTTTCAAGGAAGATTTCAAATTCTTCTATTGTAAGACCAGAGATGAAAGTGAGGTTTTAAATCGGAATGCAACATAGTTAGACTCACACGTTCACACAGATACACACACACAAAATCGAGAATACTCTTCCAACATTTAATGGCTGGCGATCAACATTATCACTTTGACCATAGCTGTAGGGAAGCTACATAATGGGAAGACACCGAGAATGGGAAGAGACTTCATAGTTGGCTACTAGCATAAAACGTTGACTTTTCTTAAAGAAAGCCACTGATACATAAATTTTAAAAGCTAATGAAAAGCCAAATTACCATATCTGACTGGCTTGTCATAGCACCAGCAAACCTTATGTCGTAGAGCAAAAACACTGTTTTGTCGGAGAACTATAGGTCTCATAGATCTTCTTAAACATTATGTTCAATCTGTATACAAACAATTCCTCCAAACCTATAGCAAGTCTAAAGCAATTCCTCTGAAACTATAGCGAGTCTAATGATATAAGACCTGATGAGCAAGCACATAGCAAGAAAGGTGTGTGTGGATACGTCGCAAATGTTATGGGACAATAAAACGTATTAGTTGAAGAAAACCCTGCAGAAATTGTGTGACTATATGGTTACATTGCGGTAAGACACTCGACTGAAGATCTGATCCATAATCTTGACACTTATGACTGACAATAGAACGATGGTCACTAACACGATAAATATTTAATGGAAGTTTTCAAAGGCAACGGAATAATCTCTCTATGCGTTTGTTTATTTTGGCCCTAAATAATTTCTTTTATGGAAGTTTACTGTTTAAGTTATGGCTTCCCACAGTAACATAGACTTATATGTTTTTCAAATTTTAGCACCAGGTCAGCAGTTTAGGTGTATATAGGGCGGGGGGAGTATGTCAATTCCATTTCTTATCATATATTACTAACCCTGAAAGGAGGGAAGATAAAATTGATCTCGGCTGAATTTGAACTCAGAATGTAAGAACGGACGAAATTCCGCTAAGCTTTTTGCCCGCTGTGCTAGCAATTCTACCTGCTTGCCGCCTTGAAGATATTGCGCTTTGTTACTTTATACACGATCTTAGGATTTATGCAAGATATATTTAAAGTACTGACAAACTGATGGATTTAATCACACCTTTTCTGTAGCAATGGAGTTTGGCCAAAAGAAATGCTTAATTAAATGTTCATACTTAAAAACTGAACTCTGAAAACTGTTCACCAAGCCAAAAATTATTACATCAATATTCCACAGAAAGAATGCTACTTCGAAAAATATATTATACAATGATACTCTGAATAAAGATAGATTAACAGAATAATGTTATACTAGACTTAAAAGATATGGCAAGCATAACATCACACAGTATGTATACAGTATGGAACTTGATGTCAAGAAAAGTTAAAGCACTCGTAATTCACGAGAAAATATACGTGCATTTTAAATTAGAATGTTTCACAAACATATATAATAGCGGCCTGTCAGAAACACCCACATGAATAATAATTACCACTGTGACAATAAGAATAATATGGTGGCCTCTTGTCTTTGAACCTATGAAAATAACAGAACACAAACTCTCTCAAATTTCAAAGTAGCATCTTTAAAAAAATCGTAATCGAGTACAGTATTCAATATAAACTTAATGGGGTGCTCATGATTGGAACAACTTATCTTGGGATCATCCAGTTATGGGTTACTTCTGTCTTAGTGAAAAGTATAAGAATGAATAATTAATGAGTGATTCGCTAGATTGATATATTGTTGCGAATATTTCCTCCTGATTTTGTCACTGCTATAAATTACACTGTATATGAATCAACTAAAGAACTTGTATGGATATTGGATCACGCTAGAAAAAATAGAAACAAACGCTCTTTCATACCTCGTTTTCACACCTTCAATGTTAGGGAAATGCATTAAATAGTATATACCATACCGTGCAATATGTCTACAGATTATAACAAACACTCCATATACTGTATTTAATCGGCAGATTGAAATACCAAGCCGTTATATTTTTGTAGATAAAAATACAATAACCGGTCGGTCAACATTTATTCCTGCGTTGCGATTTCATCCGCCATTAAATAACCTGTTAATAACCTAACACCAAGGTAACGAGAAACTGCTTTTAAACCTTCAAATATCTTCTACGCTAATACTACTTATGATCTCATTATTAACGAGTCTCAAGTAAAGCGAATAAACAATTGTTACATATTTTAACGTATTCTTTATAGCTTGTGTGATTAATAAATTGCTATCGCGTTGAAAGTGTTCTATGTCAGTGCTATACTATAATGTAGAATGCGTGTATAGTTTTTAACTAACACTGCCTATGAATGAGTGAAGTCTCTTGTAGTCCGAGGATCAAATATATGTGCTGTATATATGCGCACCCGCCTCCATTGAATCAATTGACATTGCCTGAACAGGTGTTCTATGTACAACACGCAAGGTGTCAAATTGATCGCTAACCAACGTGAGATGAAATGTTTTGGTCAAGAACAAAATTCCTTAATATCTATACCCACTACCGCCGGGTTCATCCATGGTTTCTCATGATGGTAACCGCAATGCTCTGCAGGGTGATTTCTTCCCTCTTTTCATATTAAGTACAGAGCATCTGGTAATCCCAGATTCAATACTGCTGTCCCTACCACACTTCTAGACTGTTTGGTTAAAGAATGTATCTGTTTTTCAGATTTCCCCCCAAATTTTAGGTCTATAAGCAGAAGGTGGTTCAATGATTGGCCTTTTTTCCCACATCAGTAACCCTCTTAACTTTCCTGAGTGTCATTGTTATGGTTATTAGTGCAATTACAAAAAGCAACGGAGAAAACGAGTCACCTTGGAAAACGCCCCATTTAATATTAACGTCTCCAAGGAATACATAACTGGAGCGGATTATGGAGAAAATATGGTGCATAAAAGGGATGAAATATGGATAAGAACTATCATGACAATAACAAGGAGGAAATAAACAAATAAACATTTAAAAGGGGCATCTTCCAAGGTGACTCGTTTTCTCCGTTACCCTTTTTAATTGAACTAATACCCATTATTATTATTATTATTATTATTATTATTATTATTATTATTATTATTATTACTATTGTTATTATTATTGTTATCATTATTATTATTACTATTGTTATTATTATTATTATCATTATTATTATCATTATCATTATTATTATTATTATTACTATTACTATTATTTTTATAATTATTGCTTTCTCATATTAGTGTTAGTTTGATTGCATCGATTTATATTATACGGCAATGAATAACGTCAAAACTTAATCACGCTATAATCGTCACCACCACAACCACCGTTACCGTCATCCTGATCATGATGATCATCATGGTCATCGTAATCATCATCATCATAGTCGTTGTCCTCGTCTTCGCCCTTGTCGTCATCATCATCAAAAATAATAATCATAATTATCTATGACTAATTTTCCATATTGTGCTTAATACAAAGGAAACAGTCAAACGTAGATATAAATTAAATAGATTACGAATGGTATAATTATTTTAAAATAGTTTTTGAAATGTTTTTGATTGCGGTAACTTTTCTCTTTTCAATTAATTTTAATTTTAATCTATAAGGCAAATTAAGCACATGCTTTTCTATTAATTGTTTGAGAGTTTTGTTCTGTTTTCAATGCTTTGTCTGGTCTAGATTTTTCCAACATTTTTTCATAGACAATGTGTCAGTTATTCGGTGTAATATTAATTTTGCATTAGCCAACTAATATTTTCTTCACACATATTTTTTAATAATAATCATTCAGTTATTTATAAACAGTGATTATATATACTTTAGAAGAAAATATAATTATTGGCATTGTTTATGCTACTGAAAAATTTAGATTTATTTTTTCTTTCAACATTTGATTATTTCATTTGTATAATGATTTCTATTTGTCAAATTGTGACAAATAGTAATCAAATTTCTATACAAAATTCGAAAATATATAACTATATCATTAACTCATCCTCACAATTCAAAACAGATGTGCTATAAGTATTTCTAGTAGAATAGATATTGAACCGGTTTATTATGAAATATTTAAATGATTGAGTGTCAATAAAATGGGAATTATTAGTGGACAGATCGTTGAAGTATATCTTGTCTCTACGTTGTTCCACTGTGGTGTGTACCATTCTATGCTTTCTCTAAACACTTGTCTATCATTAGCTCCCATGAAGTAGTACTGAAAAGGAGCTAACTGGATAACTATTGTCATTGATTTGGTCATCTCTTATTTAGATGTATAGTTACGTAGATTCCGGTTTAGTAGATGTTTCTCACTTCATGCGCAGCTTATCCAAAACTGCAACATGCATTGCGTCTTCCTTTTCTAAGACGACAAAAATTTAGTTAACGAGTATATGATTATTATTTAGAATACAACCATCAGTTACAAGGTAAGAGGCAAAAGTACATTGGTGCGTAAAAACAGTGGTTCTATATTCATTCATAAATATTTTGTGATTTTACAGTGGTAGCTGTAAAACCTTTATAGTTAGAGTAGGCCTACAATACTACTTCATGTAGAAGTTTTCTCTTTTCTCTCAGTGTTTCCGTATGCTACAATACTCTATGTCAGCATGAATAATTCTGCAATGACTAAGATAACACGATATCCATGGTCAACATAGATATTATTAGTAAAATATAACAGAAGTATATAGTTAGTAAAATATAACAGAAATAAAGGGTAATTTACTATATATATTTTCCCAGAGAAAAAAGGTAATTCTGACATTTTGTGCCAGTGGACGTAATATATTCTTAAATATATTCTTGGTTTCATATTTTGGTATAAGGCCAGCAATTTCGGGATCGGAGAAAGTCGATTACATCAATCCCCAGTGCTCAATTGTTATTTATTTTATCGACTCAGAAAGGATGAACGGCAAAATCAACATGAGCAGAATTTGGACACAGAACGTAAAGATTGACTAAATAACACTAATCCCTTTGCCCGATGCAGTAACGATTCTGCCAGCTCGCCACCGTTATATTCTCAAATATTAAAAGTTAACTATTTCAAAGTAGCAAGCATTTATGCATGTTTTTCATAAAAGTGAAGCAGCCTTCATTTCAAATGAATGCAGGCTCTAAATCAGGTTATAATTAATGAATGTATACAGTAATTACTTTTTGAAGTTAATTAGTAAATCATCAAATATTATAATGATTTTAAAATTTCCATTAGAAATCATTAATATTTTTAGATGACAGGTTTCAACAATGTAGAAAGCTGAATGTATCTGCAGGAGAGCAAAAGAAAGGAGGACGTAAGAATTCTTGACGTTAGACCTCAGGTCTTTAAGCGTCACAGATATGATAACAAGATCAATGCCTTCTAATATGCACGACCTAGTCCATGATGGTATAGAGAAATGAACATTAAAATATTGATAATGAGAATGATAGCAATTTTATAAGCAATTGAAATAATTATTGCTTTTATTTTACGATATTATCTGATGATTATAATATGTTGAATTTTTAGTTGCAAAATCCTGCTTTTGTACTGTTATACTGGCACAATGCTGCATTAAATGTGATGAACTAATCTGCTCCCATTTAATCGAGATAAAGTCACTGTAGCCATTTAGCTATTAAAGCACAATTATCCTGTTAAATTTACTCTTGATTTATTACTAATTGTTGATATAGATTTTATTATTTAATTATCTAAGATTTTGACGGTTTATCTATTCCTTGGTCTGCTAATAAATGCAATTTTTTATTTCTAATGCACTAAACAATACAAATGAGGAACATTACCACTATATTTATGAGGCAACAGTGTTGATTAAAACAGGTAGAACGGAAATGGCAAACTGGAATATGGTGGATATGAAGGATCTCAGTAATGGCACTCTGGAGAAAACGCTATATATTGCTGGAAACTTTCTTTCAAATAAAATTTTAATAAAATTACCACAATCATATACAGATGTTGCAAATAATTGCTCTGAATTACGAATAAAAAAATTGCTCTTTTACATATGAAACTAAATAGAAAAGTAGTTTATTATCAGAAGCGAGATTGGAAATATGAATTAAAACAAAAAATCTTAATAACATGTTCAATGTCCTAAAATAAATATCACTCTGGGAACGAAAAACACAAGAATTTTATTCTATTTCCAGCAAGATTCAAGACAAGTCTTTCAAGAAAGTAATTTTATATTCCATCCTGACCTTTTATATTTAATAGCTTAAAGGGGAGATGATAATGGTTACTAGAGTTGTTCATGAACTTTACACAATCAAAAAGTCAAACGATTCAACATTTTAATATTTCAAATACAATAATTTTTCTTTACATTTTTAGAATTTTCTTTAGAATTTCAACATATACTATTTACATTTCATTTTATATATGCAAATATATGCATATTTACAAATGCGTGTATGTATGTATATATCTATCTATCAATCTTTCATATATATATATATATATATATATATATATATATATATATGTGTGTGTGTGTGTGTGTGTGTGTTCGCATACACACATATATGTATGTATATATCTAAGCGTGTGTATGTGTGCAAGTGACAATTTCACATGTTTCCACGTATATTACTTTTATATTGTAATGTTGCAGTGTGTATAATGTAAGAATTGCAATATGTGATTACTTCTCAATTTCCTTGAACAAGAACAGAATGTTAACAAAAATGTGTAGAAAAAACAATTAGTAAGTAATATGCTAAAGTATGACTGTGAGCAGATACAAATATCCCGATGCACGTGAACAGATAAAAAAACCTGCTGACGCAATATATAAAAGAAAGTAATTTACAATTTACTCTTACATATAAAACAATTTTACATCCATACTTATTTCAATTGTAAAATTTCGAAAAATAAAAACGTAGTTCCGCTGAATGCAGATCACGTGTTATTAATGATGAGATTTTGAACAAAAGGCAGTGCTTCAGCATGGTCGCAGTGAAATGACTGAAACAAATCAAAGAATGGTAAATTGAAACTATCAGGAGGGATTTCGCCGAAGGCTTTGCTTTATTGGTTATCTCTTATGATTTTGAGCAGGCATGAGAATAGCTTTTTCCAGCAGAAGATAACATGTAATTAAATGTTCTGGAGTTTATTATTAGTAATTACTCTTTCTGACATCCCACATCATTCATTATCAATTAACCCGACTTCATTATGTTATCTACACTTATATTACGAAACTAGGTGGAATAAAATGTCAAGTCAAAGCTGGCTACATTTCAACTCAAGTTTTAGAGTAAATACAAGATATTTAGTTCATCATAATGTTTAAATACGTAAATCCTAATTTTCTAAATATATTTAACATTCAGTATCATGTTACTCTATATGCCATGCACAATCTACTCTTGTTGTAAATAAATATATTAACAGAGCAATAAATAAATCTCTATGAAAACATTCCCGTTACAGAGATATCATCCAAACCTCAGTTTCTTGAAATTATACTCTATCCCCATAGTGAATAACGACTCCTCATTTTTGATAACATACTCCATAGCGTAACACTAAACTATAAAATGTTTACAGTTGGAAGGCTTTTGTAGTAAGATTTGATCAATGAGATGTGATCCAGCGCCAAACAGAAGTTTTATTTAGTCTAGTATGTTACATGACTATGTCGTCATCGTTTTACACCAGTCAGTTGGAAATTTTTAATATATCTACGAATAATTGCCATACAACCTGAGCGTTGGATTGTATTCATTCTCTCGCCGTAAGCCGTGATAATTTAAGGAATGCATTGGAATATTGTGCTCTCGTTTTCTTCTGTGGTACATTGGTCTATAACTTATTCAACTTTAGTCTATATCACTCCCTGTCAGTTACTCAGGTTTGATAATTATAGTAGCAGTGTTTAGCAACAGTGTTTAGCAACAGAGAAAACGTAACATACAACTGCAGTTTATTACCATGTAAAAATATTCATCTAGTTGCAAGTATAAGGGGTGACGATATGATTTGAGCAAACAAAATACATGATATATGTTTGATAGTAACTTGGAGAAAAAAGACATTTATGGTACTTATGCAGATGAGAAAGATATGTCATTCTCTCAATTATATATATTCTTTCTGTATTACGTCAGGTACTGTCACATACACAGTAAAGCACTACTCAGAATAATATTTTAAGTTTTGTTAAGTCTATTTCATTCTCTCTTGCAACCATTCGTGTTGCCAAAAATTTGAATAACATGCCTAAATATTTCAAAGAAATCTTTAATATAATCATAAAAATAATATTGGATCAAAAACCAGAAAATCTTTTGAGGAATGATATTGTGAACTCAACTCATATACAAGCATAGTACATATTGATTTCAAAGAGATGAAAGGCAAAGTTGCCTCCGGCAAGATTTAAAGAAAAATCATACAGGTGCAGGATTAAATACTTTAAAGCATTTATTCCAGAGCAGCACGGTTTCTCTAGCCTTTATAAAAGTAAGTTTCAGTAGGAAGAATAACAAAAAAATATCTGTTTGGAGGTGAAAGAGCCAAGAGGGAACATATATAACTAGCAGCTGATAAATGTGAAGTTGAAAGCTACTCAAGGTATATCACTGGATATTTCAGCTTTACATTTCATTCTACCAGCTACAAGCCATATAGTTATTGGAAATAGTTGCGATATCATACGAGAATATCGGATGAAATAGACGGAAATCTCATAAAACAGACATTTATATTTTATCTGTATATAACATAAACCTGGTGCTTTTGAGATACTAGAATAATATTTTTTTCGAAATAAAATATACGCCGCTTTCAAGTAATGAAATGCAAACTTGAAGCTAAATGCAATTATGTTTTGTTTTCTTCTTAATATAAATGTACATTTCTTGTAGAAGATTATTTTGCCAAGCAACATTGTACTCATTCACCTTTTCACAATTTAATTGAACCTTTTCTTACTTTAGTTGCAATAGAAATAATTATACAAAAAATCAATGAAATAGGAAATAAAAATATACAAAATACTTTCGACCTTTAGCTATATTGTCTTACATACACACATACATATATATGAATATATATATACGTATATATATATATATATATATATATATATATATATAATATATATATATATATATATATATATATAAACTCACACATATATATATCTTTATATAAACACATATATATGTATATATGCACATATATATACTTAAGCAGTAATATATAGAAGAATATTTAGGCAAAAAACGGCCTGATATACAGTAGGTTGAGCGGATAATTACTAAGTCGTCAAACATTACTCAGTACAAAATTTCAACTTTTAATATTATACAAGTGTTTGAGTGCGTATATTTGTATGCATGCATGCAACATTGGGAAGTATTTATGTATATACACATGTAAATACGTCAAACGTTATATACTTATCAATGCGCACGTACATTTACTTGCATAGACATATGCATACGCATAGGATTGTTACGCATAGTCGATGAGGATTGTTGTTTTCTTGTAGTGTAGACCCTTTGTGATTGTGTATTGCAATCTCTTTTCTTTAGTTCAGGAATCACTGATACTTATATGAGTAAAAGTATTGTAACGCCAGAGCACAGTAGCCATACAGGCGGTCAGACGCTTCTGACTGTTCTGCTTAAGTTTTCCCTACCGTGTGTCTTTATAAGTGAGGGAATTATAGAAATAACA
>NC_042997.1:8226248-8248748 GCF_006345805.1 Octopus sinensis | reverse complement strand
AAAGTTTTAATAGCATCACAGAGAAGGTGACCTAATCCATTGTGCACATATGAATTTCCAGAGATATGAGGAGGGATTACATACTCACAGACGACAAATTTATCCATTGTTAATCACAACGAGGTGGGTCTCAATTCCTGCTTATTAGCATTACAGAGAGGGTGAATTAATCCTTTGTATAGATGCACAATTTCCAATGGTGTAGATGTAAATTTCCAGAGAAATGAAGAGGAATTTCATATTCACAGGCGATAAATTTATCAATGGTTGAACACAATGAGGTAGGTATCAATTTATTTTCTCTCTTTTCTTCTCTTCCCTTCCCTTTTCTGTTCTTTGCTTCTCTAGAAAGCCCTTCAGCCTTTAAAAGTTAAATAGCTACAGCCTCTTGTAAATAGCAGTAATGTGATTAATGTGGCAAATACCTAATCATATAACAAGAATTGATACCTACCTCATTGTGTTCAACCATTGATAAATTTATCGCCTGTGAATATGAAATTCCTCTTCATTTCTCTGGAAATTTACATCTACACCATTGGAAATTGTGCATCTATACAAAGGATTAATTCACCCTCTCTGTAATGCCAATAAGCAGGAATTGAGACCCACCTCGTTGTGATTAACAATGGATAAATTTGTCGTCTGTGAGTATGTAATCCCTCCTCATATCTCTGGAAATTCATATGTGCACTATGGATTAGGTCACCTTCTCTGTTATGCTATTAAAACTTTTTTAAAATTCTGTGATAAGACTGTACATCATCTTTAAAGAACTTTAATGAACTTTGGAAATCTGTTTATGTTACTTAATTATCTACATTACTTCATGAGTATAGCCTCAACCACTAGGATGTCTAGAGAACTCACATGTATTTTAGCTGATGAGTACGGGACACGTTTATATGCTGTAATTTTTGCAACTTTTAATAAAGCCTGTCCTTGTATGAAACGATTGTACTAAAAACCTATCCATTCTTGTTGCTTCTTTCTCGCGTATATATATATATATATATATATATATATATATATATGCAGATATATACATGCGCATGTTACGACAGCATCTGTATTTCAGATAAAAAGCTTTTACTTTATATCTGTCGCCTTTCGCAAATATTCATGTTTATCTCTCATGACGAACAAGAAATCCTAATAGACGGAATGATAGTAGTCTTTTACAATGACGAAGTATTACTACCCGTACTAGGAAAATATTTTCACTTCTCAACTACACATTTCTGATTTATTTACACTCCTTAATATCAGTGAAGACGTTCACGTGAATCTAAAATACGACCAGTCTCGAAAGTGTTGCTTTTAAAAGTACCATAAAACTTCCGAAGAACCTCTGAGACTTAATCGGCTCCGAAGGCAATAAACAGGTAAATAAATACAACATGAGTCCTGTAGTTCTGCAATAACTGAAACGAAGTAGAAATTTAGCAGTTTGTAAAGAGCAACCTGCTTCTTATTATGAAGATGACGGTAATATCAAGTATATATACTGCTTGATATCGTGTCTGAATAGGGTTTATAAAAGTAGGTTTTAGCCGATAGATATATTATCTATTTGAATTTTGAGAGAACTCCCCTTCCTGGAACCAGAACCCCACCTTTCGCTCAGAGTTGTCTGACACTTTGTTTTTGTTTTAACTCGTGCTTACTACATGTCACTGTTGTAATACATTATATTATAGTGCACAAGATAAGACATTAGTTAATAGCATAAACAGTTTTATACAAAGAACTTAATAAAAATGAAACGTAGAAATATAAATATAACAATAGTAAAATATGAGGGAAAAATCAAAACACAGGTTAAATATAAGAAAAGAACCAAGATTTAAAGGCTTTATTTAGAATCCAGTGTTAAGGATTTTATTTTCTTGGTACAATAGGAAATATATTTCGCGATCGACTGCATTGCTGAGGAAGATTAGTCTTTCATTATTATAATATAGTAAGGTAGCGAGCTGGCAGAAAATTTAGCACGCTGGGCAAAATGCTTTGTCATATTTAGTTTGTCTTTACGTTCCAGTTCAAATACCACTGATGTCGACTTTGCCTTTCATCCTTCCGGAGTCGATAAATTAAGTACCAGTTGCGTACTACAGTCGACCTAATCAACTGTCCCCCTCCCCCAAAATTTCGGGCAGGCAGAAACGTCATCGACTTGTATTAAAAATTTATATAATTATATAAAATGGCGGTGCCCCAGCAAGGCCACAGCTCGTGAGCTGAAACTAGATAAAATATAATAAAAATATTATAAACTTGCATTGTTTTGGTTTTGAAAATATATACTTAAAACCTCTCCTTCTCCCTCACTCTTTCTCTCTCTCTCTCATTTTATATATATATATATATATGTGTGTGTGTGTGTGTGTGTGTGTGTGTGTTGTGTGATATTCATATATCCTTGCATACATACATACATATATATATATATATACACATTCATGACTGTATCTATCTATTTTTTATCTATCTGTCTATCTATCTATTTATCTATCTATCTATCTATCTATCTATCTATCTATCTATCTATCTATCTATCTATCTATCTATCTATCAATCTCTCTATTTATCTATCTATCTATCTATCTATCTATCTATCTGTATATATATGTATACATATATGTCCTTTTTCTACTTCACATGTAATATGACGATCCATTGACAAACTGTTATCATCGTAATTTCTGAATATTAATTTAGTTATTACTCCCTTTACATGTCTATCTGATTTGCAGAGATCATTATAACGTTTTGCTTATATATTCGTTAATATTACTTATGTTACACAATACATTCTGTCTGTATTTAGCTACCGTTTTATTTTCATCTGCTATTGTCTTTGTTATGCTACAATGTACGCTCATAAGATTTAGAATCTACAGAACGTACATGTTCCTATACTATTGCCTAAATCCCCGTTTTGATCGTGCAAGAATCAATTTTCTTTGATGTTCATCATGTATAAGACTATACTGTTTCTATTGATTTATTGTCTGCTAAAATCCGATCATTGTAGTTGTTTTGTATATAAGTTTCTCTTCATCATCAACATCACCATCATCATGATCATCATGATCATCATGATCATCGTCATCGCTCTCCCTCTCTCGCTCTCTCTCTTTCCTTCTCAGTCTACGATATTCTTTTTATCTCTTTCTCTTCATTCCACCACCTATTATGAGACTCACTTCATGATACTTTATTATTTGGTTAGTTTATTACACACACACATACACAAACGCACACACATATGTATATACATATCTATATATTTATGTACATATAAATACATGTATACATATAAATATATGTATGTATACACACACAAATATATATATACACGCACATATAAATGAGTAACAGTATAGGTACAGATGTCAATCCATTACGGCCGTTTCTAACGACTCCTTTAATTGATTAATAAAAGCATGACATCGACATCATTGTGCAGGAGTCGTTAATAGAAATTCTGTCACCTGAAATAGTAGCAGAATCACTGTATATGTTATTGCTCCGTGGATTTTAAACAATGTTAAATCATTTCGAAAGCTCTTTATTTTGAAGTTCATGAATTTATCTGACGAAAACGATTTCTTTACAATGATGTAATGTTTTTCAATAATCAACTAAAGGACTCGTTGGAAACGGCCGTAATGCATTCATAGCCGTACCTCTACTGTTACTCATCTAAATTTTATCTCTTTCTCTTCATTCCACTACCTATTATGAGACTCACTTCATGATACTTTATTATTTGGTTAGTTTATTACACACACACACACACACAAATATACACAAACGCACACACATATGTATATACATATCTATATATTTATGTACATATAAATACATGTATACATATAAATATATGTATGTATACAAACAAATATATATATAAACGCACATATAAATGAGTAACAGTATAGGTACAGATGTCAATCCATTACGGCCGTTTCTAACGACTCTTTAATTGATTAATAAAAGCATGACATCGACATCATTGTACAGGAGTCGTTGATAGAAATTCTGTCACCTGAAATAGTAGCAGAATCACTGTATATGTTATTGCTCCGTAGATTTTAAACAATGTTAAATCATTTCAAATGTCCTTTATTTTGAAGTTCATGAATTTATCTGACGAAAACGGTTTCTTTACAATGATGTAATGTTTTTCATGAATCAATTAAAGGACTCGTTAGAAACGGCCGTAATGCATTCATAGCCGTACCTCTACTGTTACTCATCTAAATTTTATTCACCTGTCTTTGAATCTGTCCATCGTAAATGTTATGGATCGTATATTGTGTATATTGTACATGTCTCAATACACCAAGTGCGGATTTCTTCATTTAGCTGAGTCTAATTGTATACATACACTGCAAGAATATCATTCGGCCGGTACTTATGTACCAAGTTTGATATCTACATAATATTGTTGTATGTGTATAGTATTCCGAGCCATTGAGATGCCTCAATTTAAGTAACTAATTCAGCAGAATCTTTCATAGATATATTCGCAACGAATAAATGTACTCAAATATGTGCTTACTGAATCATACACAAACACACATGCACACGAGCGAACATATATAGACACGTATATATATGTACGTATTTATGATGTATGTATGTATGTGTGGTGTACAGTAATCTCTTACCATATCGCAGTTCACCTATCGCGGTTTATTGTTTAAGCTTACGCCGTTCCTCCGCGGTGTTGTTTTGGAATTATAATAAAATATATACAAATTATAGAAATAATTAAAAAAATACACAGTACAGTACCATTTCTACTTCGCGGATTTTCACCTATCGCTGGGGGTTTATAAATGTAACACCCGTGA
The DNA here is from genome assembly GCF_006345805.1 of Octopus sinensis. Taxonomy (NCBI): domain Eukaryota; kingdom Metazoa; phylum Mollusca; class Cephalopoda; order Octopoda; family Octopodidae; genus Octopus; species Octopus sinensis. Next base: position 8,243,883 of record NC_042997.1, on the reverse strand, counting down.
TAGTAGAGGTATAAACTGTATATACTAGCTGAATAGCCCGTCATTTCCGGGAAATTTTTACAATAGAAAGTTATATGAATTTTTGTCAATTCCATGTCAGACCATGCCTACCCCGACAGATAAATCTATTGCTTAGGACTGATTTGAACAATTTTTCGCAAAATTCTTCCTTGAGGTTTACTTTTTCCTTTAAAAATTATTTACATATCTGTTCGACCGTTTCACAAGACTTACAAAATTAAAACTTATTAAATCTTCTGTTCTTACGATTTCAGTCATCGTAATACTTTGCTTTCGTTTCTTTCATAAGAATTCCTCTGCGTAATGATTTTGCTTTCATTTTGTAATAGACAGCTATCATACAGAAAATGCCCCAGCTTCCAAATCCTATTTTCTGAATAGGTAAAATTGATTAAGCTTTAAACGTCAGTAACATATTTCTGCAATTTTTCTGGAACAAATAAATAACAAGATCGGATTTAACATGGAAAATTATTTCAATATACCAAATTTGAAAATTTTGACTTAATTTTAAAATTTCAGAATATGTGACAGCAACAAGGAAGACCCTACAAAAGTAGAGAGACACATACTTATAGGACGTCACACACACACACACACACACACACACACACACACACACACACACACACACAGAGGTAATCCCGAGTTTAAAATGTATAATAGACATATGTATGTGTGTACGTATGTTTATACATATGTGTGTATGTGTGTCTGTCTGTTGTGTGTGAGTGCTTAATTCCGATAGACAGCTGAGAAGCCATCTGCAAACCACTCTCTCGATAAAGCTACGTATTCCTCACACTCAAATTTCTTTCCTTTCCTCGGCGATTTAAAGCTTAGTTATGTGTATGTGCATATGTGCATATGTGTGTTTGTGTATGTATGCGCGTATCTATGCATTTACACAGGTATGTATGCATCGTCGCGTGTATGTCCGTGAATGGCAGCTGTATTAACATTATCATTCCACTGTCACTCCATATTTGTCGCTTACACAACGCTGTTCTCTCCATCCCTGATATCAGCCACTCTCACTATGTCATCACATTTTCCTCACATTAACACTCATTGTACACTTCTCATTTTATCAGATAATAGGCCAAGCCCTTTAAGAGGCCCATTATAGATTTTCATTGCAATCCAATTGACCTATAATTGAACTGGATTTTAGCTTAACATGTATGCAAAGTTTGTTTAAGAATGGTTCACTGGTGTAGGCAGCAAGATGATAACATAGATCGACTGACACAAAAAGCCATTTAAGTATATGTCATTTTCCTGTATATATACATATATGATTAAAAAGGGATACGGAATGTGAAGTGAGGGAATATACGTTTATGCTATTCGTTTACAGCTGTTTCAGAATATTGTTATTTACGTAATAATTATTTTGTCAACCTTTGAATGTGTATGTAATATACATGTAAATATGTATATATGCGTGAGCACATCCATATATAAAAGTGTGCTCAGAAGTAACACTAACAAGCTAATATTCAGCACAATCCATGGTGATCCAAAACATCAAGTCTACAACACACACACACAAACACACACGTGTATGCTTAAATGTATACTCATGTATATATGTATATATGTACATATAGTTTTGGTATAAATGTATTTACGTTAAGGGCCGTTAAATTAGTAACCTACTACGTTGCTTGCTTCTAGGGATTTGGAGATTAATAAGGATGTAACGGACCTTATCAAATCAACGCCCACACAAACACTCATGCATACACATATCCATACACACACGCATATATATATATATATATATATATATATGTGTGTGTGTGTGTGTGTGTGTGTGTGTTGTGTGTGTGTGTGTATATATATAATATATATATAATATATATATATATAATATATGTATAATATATGTATATATATATAAATTTTCACAGGTTTCGGCCAGTATAGGCCATGTCTTACCTAATAGCACCTCATGGAGAAGTCTTTTAGGAGTCATATATGGCTAGACGCAATTTAAAACTAAAAAGGAAATATTTCACCATCACTAAAAAGTCACCAAGAATGCAGGGTGCACCATCATTGGTAGAAAGAAAAGTGAGAGGCTTCTTAGCCAGAGAAAGCGTATGTTCCATATAAGTGACAGGGGAGCCCCCCCACTGCAAGTGAGCTGCATTAGATTGGCATGTAATTAATGCTTACTCCATTGCAGGTGGTGAAGCTGAAATCACACCTGTCAGTATTTGTAGATTTTACCATAGAAATCTGTGGCTGATTCCGCAAAATGATACAGTAGAAATTATAAAATAATTAAGGTGGCTAGATGCAATTTAAAACAAAAAAAAAAAATTAAATAATTCATCGTCACAAAAAGTGACCAAGGGGGAAAAGTGCACCGGCATTGCTAGAAATAAGAGTTATAAACTCCTTAGCCACAGGAAATATCTATCTATCTCTATCTATCTATCTATCTATCTATCTATCTATCTATCTATCTATCTATCTATCTATCTATCTATCTCTCTATCTATCTATCTATCTATCTATCTATTTATGTATTTATCTATCTATATATCTATCTATCTATCTGTCTATCTATCTATCTGTCTATCTATCTATCTATCCATCTATCTGTCTATCCATATATATGTATCAAGTCAGTATTTGATCTATTTGAAATAGATAGTGTAGTGTTCAAATGCCTCTAGTGTCAAATCAGTCTAGCGAACATGGCCAATATTAGATCCTTAGAATGATGAGGCAAATGTATTTGTTGTTCAATTTTGAATGCCTCTAGTTCATAAAGAAAGCAAGTTCTGCCAGATTCTATTTTTAGGAATAATTGCAAAAAGCGATCAGTGTGAGATCTGAAGGAGAAGAGAAAATCAGGTTCTGAAGTAGAGAAAAGGCGGTAATTAATCCTGGCGTAGTTGGCTGATAGATTCCCAGTTTGCAGGAGCAGGTATTATGAGATTAGTGGTGGGATAGAAAGAGCAGAGCATAATATTTTGTATTTTGTGTTTTTTGGTATGATTTTTTAATGATTCGTCTTTTTCTTCGGGTATCATAGTTTACAATATATGTATGTTTTTCACTTTTTACATACCTACAAAGGGGAATCATTTGCTAATGTATTTCAGGTTTGCTCATTCTCAAGTAAGAGTGAGCAATTTGAAGCATTATTACACAAATGTAAATGGTAAAAGGAGTCAATATGCATTATACATGAAAGAATGTATGGCTTGTTAAATAACCTTATGTGCTGAGATATGTGAGCAAAACCCGTCCATATGGTATATTTTCAGTCCATAAAATCAGAATAGAGCTAGAAACTGTCCAAATAAATAATGCATGCTATTCTTGAGAAGAAGAAAACTTGCACTGTTCCAGCCACAAATCTTTTTTTTTTCATATCACTATGGTCCACTGGGAGGAAACATGCGTAAATTTGAAAAAAAAAGAAAAGAAAAGAAGCAACTGTTTGGCATAGTGTGCTTAGATGAACCGAAGGGGAGAATGGATTATAATTTTCATTATTGATTCATAAGCTTAATTTCGATTGCTTGAGATAACAACGTATCCCTTAAGAGGAGGTGATTTGGCTAATGAGAACCGATGATACTTATGAATCTTGTGAGGCTCTGGTTTGGATTGCATATTCGAGTTATATGTTTTACAGAATTTTGTAAAAGTCAGAATCTAACTTTTATGCAAAATTGAGCCATATAGCGGATTAAACATTGCTGTGGGACATATCTTTGGCACTTATATTGTAAAATGTTTGGAACTTACCATGTTCTACATATGTATAAATTTCTAAGAGCATAGCAATTGTCACAAACACTCACATACGTTCAATTATTTTGCATAGAAAAAACATAATTTGCAAATGTTAAGTTTTTATTTTATCACATGATTTTTTTTTTTACAGTCGTGACTAGAATGTTTTGTTATGTTGAACCAATTATTTTTACAGTGGACTGCTTTTGGTACAACTAATCACTTATAATTTAGTAGGAAGGAAGTCTATATATTGTCGCTCGTATAAACAAGACTAACAAACTAAGATAGCCAGTAGTTGAAAAGTTTAATCGCAAGGACATCTATGTAGTCAGTTAACCACCACACAAATTCAACGGTAATGACATGTATATAAGTATGCTTGTCTATATATACATGCACACATAGTACATATGTAGGCATTTATCTATATATGCATATGTGTATGTAAGTGTGTATGTAGGTAAATATTTATATATGTAGCTGTGTGCGCTGATGCATACACTATACGCGTCAACATCTTTCATATAAATCGGATACATACATATACATATATAAATATATACATATATAAGTATATTCATATATTTACGTATACAAACACACAAATAAAGGAGTGGTACAGCAGGTTCCAAGACTACCACACCTCAGTGGACAGTGGGCCACGTTGTGGCCAGACAATTAACTAAGAATACTACCTGGGAGTCTTCGTGAAGCTGTGCAGCAAAAACGCCCCGATCCGTGAGTAGCGATTCCACAATGACAACGCAACCGCTCATTCATCCACGTCGTCCAAGCATTCCTCTTCAAGCAAAACACACCACTTGTTCGTCAGGCTTTCTACTGCCCAGATTTGGCCCCGTTCGACTTCTGGCTATTCCCAAAGTTTAAAAAAAACATTCATAAGAAGATTTGAGTCAACACAGGACATTAAGCAAAATTCGATGGAACAGCTTTACAGCATTCTAAAATGTGATGTTTAGAAATGTTTCCAGCAGTGGCAGGAAAGCTGGCAGAAGTGAGTAGACTTCCAAGTTGAATACATTGAAGGGGACTAAATCAAAATGGTGAGTTTTATAATATTACTTGTTTTTAGGCCAAAGGTCGAATAATTTTTGCCTACACCTAGTATATACACACACGCGCGCGTGCTCATACACACATAGTCACACACACGCACACATGCACATGCACACGTACACACATATATAAACGAGATTATCTGCATCGGAAAAATGTTTTTCCTTCATTCTCCTTCGACCAGAAGAAATGGATCAGAGCGTATAACAATCACGGGCTATTTTGACTGAACTGTTATACCCTACATTTGGTAAATTGACATTAGTTAAATCGCTGCCCATAATTTCGCCCTGACGTCTAGTTTAACTCTTCTCTCTTGCTCCATAAGAAGTCGGAGGTCTTTTCTGCTGCATCTATCCAGCGCTCAGCCGCATTTATCTCTCGTCCTAATATTACAGTTGTAATTATTCCCCATACTGATCAGGTAGGAAACCTTCTGCACTCAAAACCAACTCCGATGCCTCCTGTGCATACGCTCTGTAATCTTGCCAACGTTTATAGTAACCGGGGAGCTTCCATTGAGAGGCTTCGAATCATTCTACTTCCCAAGGAACAGTAAGCCTGACTTAGGTTATCCTTTTTGCCTTCTCCAACAAACATCTACTTCCGGCTTCCATGTTATTTGAGCAGATTTGGAGACCTGTAACTTTTCTCCACTTTTACTTTCGTCGAGTCGCTTATTGCAAAGAGCATGGATATTTTGCTATCGTTAAATGTTTACGTATTCCGTCGACTGATGTTGTTTATCTCTGACGTTGGAGTTTCTTGTGTCTCTTTTGATAAGCGCTGTCTTATCTACCTGAGAATATATACACAAAGGTACTACTTTCTTCATAAAACCTATGCAGTTGTCCCTCTTTTATGCAACATTTATGAAATGCGAGTGTCATCAGGGAAAACGTTTAGTATCCACAGTCCTATCTATGTGATTTGCCTCTTGGGATATACCACTTGATATTTGCACCCCACCGGGATACTAGCCCACAACTTTTGGTTTTGTGGGTTTTGTCCTTCATTCTGCAGGATGTCCAAAACCACTCTCTTCACTAAGAATTCTTAGTGTCAAAGGTGATATTAGTTAGCATAGTCAATGATTAAAGAACTGGGTTACATATACATATATGCACACACACACATACATATATATACACACACAAACATATGTATATATACGAAGGGCTTCTTTCAGTTTCTGTCTACCAAATCTATTCACAAGTCTTTGGCCCACCCGAAGCTATAATAGAAGACACGTGCCATATATATATACATATATATATATATTTAAAAGAGCACTCCGTCGGTTACAACGACGTGGGTCCCAGCTGATGTGATCAACGGAACAGTCTGCTCGTGAAATTAATCTGCAAGTTTTGGAGCACTCCACGGGTACATGTACTCTTACTCGGGGAGATTCAGCGTGACACAGAGTGTGACAAGGTTGGCCCTTTGAAATACAAGTATTACTAATTTTTGCCAGCTGAGTGGAGCAATGTGAAAATGAAGTGTCTCACTCAAGGACACAACGCGTTGCCAGGAATTGAACTCACGACCTTACGATCATGAGCCGATTATTCCAAGCCCTAAGCCACGCACTTTATATATAAGAGTTACTGTTACCCTGTTACTGTTAACTGTGACATCGAGTCTTACCTGTTGTGATGCTTATTAAAGCAAACTAAATATGTTTCCAATAAGCGTGGGTCAGATGCAGTTTGCTGCAAATGTAAAATTTCGAATCTACCACCTTTTACGCCCTTTTATCAGAAAATGCTTTAGTCTGCTTTTTTACTTAGTTTAGGCAACTGGTCAGTAAGAAACAATTCGTACGACGACACATTCCTCGACCCAATATAGGATGATAAATAAGTTTTATCGTCAATGCAAGCCGCTTCTAAAACGTATGGTAGCATAGATACACGATTGGAATAACTGCAGATAATATTATTTGGCACCAGATCATTGGTTAAATCGGTAGTTGGTTTTATTTCAACAGGAATAGTATATTGTAGTATATTACATCTAGCCAGACAAATGGCCATAGGAAATTCTTAGACAGTTCAAGACCCGTCTAATTATGCACAGTGCTGGCAGCAATATATGTCCGATTTGCCAAAAGCTATACCAAAGGAACTCAAAGTTTATACATACGTGTCTACAAATTGTGGTACTTAATATCTTGTCTTCCGCAACAGTAGAGTGCAAAGGCACCTGAAGACTCCTTATAGCGGACCCTATAATGTTTTGCTTGCTAATTCAGAATATTTTGTGACTGATGCACGTTAAAACTTCAGTACATGGTCTCCGATGCTGACTGCGATTTATGGTGCATGTATTTCTGCTGCAAATATGCATGTTGTTTTCGTGCAAATTAAAGTATATAGAAAATATAGTGTATACGTGAAAACGCCATTATACGTGTACGTGTATATATATACAATTTATATTTGTGTAGATACGTTCACATAGCGTTCATATATGTGCAGATGTATATAAATATACCAAATATACCTATATTATACCTTTATATATATACTGAAACACACATACATATGCATGCGCTATCCTATTTATATGAAAGATTTTGAAGCATATAGTGTATGTATCAATACACGCAGCTACATATACATATATAAATAAACACACCTACATACACATATGCATATATAGATAAATGCCTACATACACACTTACATATATATAAATGTAATTGAACTTGCATATTAATTATTTCATAATTAAAAAAAAAACTACAAATTCTGTAAGTTCTATGCACTTTATAAAATGTTATGCGATGCATAGGTTTTATGTATACATAGTTGAATTTAAGAATGTGAACCTGGTTTCGTTGGTATGGTGTGTTTATGCGTGTGAAAAGGTGCGAAGGGTGTCAATGGAAGATAGGTGTGCTTATCCAGGCTGGGAAGGTGGATCGCAAAAAATGGAGTTCTGCTTAAAATTTTGAATTTTAAACTGTAGCGTATGTGGGCAAAAAGAGGAAGTTTATTCGCTGATGTTCAGAATGCTCAATGTTGGCGTTAGATTATTTAGCTTCTCTGTAATATAGAGGTTACATTCGCTGCTCCATCTCTTATACTTCCTGGTTTTACCACAGATTTTTCAGGGATTTTCTGCTCACTGCATTTCAGTCTCTATACCATTTTGCACAAATATAGCATGGAACGATGTGGAGACTAAATGATAGGGTTTTGGAAATTAGCTTAACAACCTGGAGTGTTATACGTAAGTCCAGTAGGTGACGTTGATAAATTGTTTGTATACGAGTGCAAGATTCAATAAAAACAGTAAACTTTTCTTTTTGAGCTTGGTATCTAAGTGGGTGGACACTTGTATCAATACACAGCTGCAACTGCCGACATTTTTGCCCATACTTGTGTAAAAAAGTTAAAGAATCATCAATTATTCGTCAAAAGCCTACAACGCAAACTGTCCGTGAACATACGCTCAAAATTAAAGTACCAATTACCTTTCAAATTGTATTTTCCCCAACTCATGAACAATGCTCTCCGTATGATCTTAAACTTCTACTGAATATCCTCTAAACACGTGACGATTCCAGTTTTTCTCAGTATGTTCTTCGTCTTACCAATACAGAAGACCTATATTTACAGTCCTGTTTTTGATTATTGAGAATTTTGTTGATACTTTTATAACCAGATATTTCTTTTCAGCTAGCAATGGTTTTTGAATACATCGAACGAATGAATTAAGTTGTTTTGTGATAGATACACTCGTATTATTTTTAACTAAGAATTAAATTCTTTGGTTAAAAAAATACGAGTGTATATATATATATATATATATATATATATATATATATATATATATATATATCAACATCAAGCACTAAATCTCTCATAAAGTCAATAACCATAGAAAATAAATAATTTTGTATATCGTGGTTCAGGCATTAATCTTTGTAAAAGCCACCCAGAAGAGAGAATTATTTTTCTCGCTCCCGCAAAACTTTCTTTTATCCTTTTACTTGTTTCAGTCATTTCACTGCGGCTATGTTTGAGCATCGCCTTTAGTCGAACAAATCGACCCCAGAACTTATTCTCTGTAAGCTTAGTGTTTATTCTATCAGTCACTTTTTGATGAGCCGCTAGGTTACGGGGAGGTAAAAACACCAACATCGGTTGTGAAGCGATGGTGGAGGGACAAACACAGACACAAATAACAAATACACACATACACACACATATATCTATGTATATAAAACTGAGAATGTGTGTCTGTCTGTGTCAATCACTAAACTTGAGAACTACATAACCATTTTCATTCAACTTTTACACATGTCTTACTTAGGGGCCTAGAATTGTCATGGGCAAAAAAATTTACTTCTTGCCTAGAGCGAGACCGTAGCAATATCATATCTTCTCCACTATAAATCCCTAAAGCTTGAGATCTACTCAACCAATTTCATTCAAATTTTACACATGCCTTACTTTGGGTCCATGTAGTGTTATAGGCAAAACAATTTTTAACTTCATGTCTAGGGCGAGCCCACAGCAATATCACATCTTCTCCACTATTTCAGTATTACGTGTTAAAAGTGAAACAAAAGCATCTCTCTATTGTATATGGATGTATATATATATATATATATATATATATATATATATATATATATATATATATATATATATACATGTATATATACATGTATATATATACATGTATATGTATACATGTATATATACATGTATATATATAGATGTATATGTATACATGTATATATATAGCTGTATATGTATATATGTATTTCTATAGATTTACATGTATGTCTAGATGTATATAAAGATGTACATGTAATATGTACACATATATATATACACATATATACATGCATACATATATACACCCATACACACATACACACAAACCGATCAACCCCACCCCACATGCACCCACGTACATAGGTGCAGGTGTGGCTGTGTGGTAACAAACTTGGTTCCAAAACACATGGTCCTCAGTTCAGTCCCACTGTGTGGTAACTTGACATGTGTCTTCTGCTATAGTCTGAGACCAACCAAAGCCTTGTCAGTGGTTTTTATAGACAGAAACTGAAAGAAATCAATTGTATGTATATATATGAATATATGTAAGTCTATGTGTGTGTCTTTGTGTTTCTCCCTCAACACTGCTTCACAACTGGTGCTCGTTTATTTACATCCCCATAACTTACTGGTTTCACAAGAAGAAACTGATAGAATAAGTACCAGGCTTATCAAAATATAAAACAAATCACTACGCAGTGTCTCATATTTTTGTTTGCCCACTCAGTTGTATGTATCAATTGCTTCTCGAATGTATCCAGAATCGCAGTGTGGCTTTAGAAGAAGCAGATCAACTATTGACATGATATTCTCCATACGCCAACTTCAGAAGTCCAGAGAGCAGAAAATACCATTATATATGGCCTTCATTGATCTGACAAAGGCCTTTGACTTGGTACGTAGAAAAGGCCTGTTCATCCTGCTCCGAAAAATCGGATGTCCACCAAAGCTGCTGAGGATCATCAAATCTTTCCATGATAAAGCAATGTTGTATCCTTGCTCCTACATTATTTGGCATCTTCTCGCTGCTGTTGTCACATGCCTTTGAGACATTAGATGATGGAGTGTTTCTGCACAGTAGAAGTGATTGGAAGCTGTTCAATATCTCGCGTCTGCCTACCAAGACCAAAATAAGAAGCATCCTGATCAAGGAGATGTTATTTGCTTATAATGCCGCTCTGGTATCACACACAGAAGAAGCCCTACAAAGGCTCATCAAACGTTTTGAGCAAGCATGTAGCAGCTTTGGCTTATTTATTAGCCTCAAGAAGACCAACATCATGGGTCAGGCTACATCGGACATCCCAAACATACATATTGGAGACCACAGACTACAGGAGGTGGAGAAGTTTACCTATCTTGGCTCTACCGTTACCTACAACCTATTCCTTGATGCTGAGCTCAATATACACATTGGCAAGGCAGCTGCTGTGATGGCCCAACTCTCCAACAATAAGCTGATCAAGACCACAAAAATGAAGATTTACCAGGCATGTGTACTTAGCACTCTACGGTATGGAAGTGAGAGTTGGACGCCATACACACGCCATACGACGCCATACGTCGCCTAAATATCTTTCACCTGCGCTGCCTCCGGAAAATCCTTCGCATCAAATGGCAGAATCATGTCCCCAACAAAGATGTCCTGAAGCAAGCAGGAATATTAAGCATGTTTGCACTCCTCACATAAAGACGTATGAGATGGCTTGGACATGTTAGCCGTATGGAATATGGCAGAATCCCCAAGAACATACTCAACGGAGAGCTTGCTAGGGGCACTAGGTCTGTGGCAAGACAGTTCTTACGATACAAGGAAGTTTGCAAAAGGGACAGGAATGCCTGCAACATCAATATTAGCAGTTGCCAGTGACCGTGGCGATTGGCGACGTACTGTAAAAGAGGGAAAACAAAGGAGTGACATAGAGGGAGAGGAGAAATGGAAAGACAAGAAAAGACGTCAACAAGAAGTATGACGTTACAACCAGCCAGGCAAAGTCTTCGTTACATTTGCGGCACCTGCCAGAGGGAGTGTTTGTCCAGGATATGACTACACAGCCACATCAGGAGATGTATTAGGACATAAAATGTAAAAGCCGGGCTAGATTATTTTATACGCAACTCTATTGTCAGCAAAAGAAGTGCAGCTCCAATATTTAAGTATTTAGGATTTGTTTTATGGTTGATTTTATTTAAGTGTTTAATTCATTTTTCTTTTTTCCTACCAAAATTCCTTAACATTTGGTGATCAACACTTCCGTTTAGATAGCTGGATGTGACCTGTAAATATCCCTTCAGAAATGAAAATAATAGCAATTCCTATACGAAAGATATAATTTATTTGGAAAAATAGCAGCTGAGTAAAAGCATGGAATACGAAAGCATAGTTTGTTTCGAATGAGCAAAACTAATAAAAGTAATTAAAAAAATGTAATATATTTCATACCTTGACAGAATCGGATTCACGCATTTTGGACAAAACAATTTGTTTGCTGAGGGAGAGAAAACCAGGTATATAGACCCTAGTTACGGGTAGTTGAAGAAACGTCAATGCAAATTGATGTCTGCAGTGAGGGGGCTGCACAATGCGGAAAGAAAGAGGACAATGTTTACAGCGAAATCCAGTATGTTTCAAATGGCAAGGGCTTTGAAGATAAAATGGAAGATAAGTAAAGAGGCAGTGTGAAGAGATATGAAAGCTTTGAACACATGAATATAAGCAAGTTAACTCTGACGCACACAAAACATAGTGAGAAAAGGAATGATAAAAAAACTGATAGAATGTTACGGAGAGAGAGCGAGTGAGGGAGAGAGAGGGAGAGAGAAGGAGGGAGAGAGAAGGCGGGAGAGAGAGGGAGTATGAGAGAGAGGGAGGGAATGATTTTTTGTGCGTATGTGTGTGTGTGAAAGAGAGATAAATAGATAGAAAGATAAATAGACAGAAAGATAGATAGATAAATAGATAGATAGATGGATAGAGGGAGGGAAAGAGAGAAAAAGAGAGGGAGATAGAGAAAGAGAGAGGGAGAGAAAGGTGTACAAGAGAACAGAAGAGAGAAGAAGTACTGGTCAGAATAATAAATTAATAAATCTTTATAGAAGAAAATACGTTTAGAAATTTGTTTTTCTGTGATGAACTGGAACTGATAATAGTGGTCAGAATTACCATGACGTGTTTAGCCAGGCAGAAATAAAAACAACGAACCAAATCATAAGTCTTGAGGAATAAAGAAAGTCTATTACATGCATTAAATAGCCTTCTCGCACTCGTTTACAAAAGCAGATACCCACATGTTCTCACATACATGTGCATATATGTGTATATATACACACACACGCGCGTGTATGCATGTTTGTACGTATGCATTCATGTAAGTATGTATGTATGAATGGATGGATGGATGGATGGATGGATGTATGGATGGATGAATGGATGGATGGATAGATGGATGGATAGATGAATGAATGTATGTATGTATGCACGTATCTCTCTATATAAACGGCAGTTTGTCTGTCTGTGTGTCTGTCAGGTTGTACCCTCACCCTGACCACGGCTTTCAACCGATTCTGATGAAACTTAACACACAATGTCATTATTCAAAACTAACGCAACGAAAAGTTTGAAAAGTTCCCCCAGTTTTGAAAAAAAATCGATAAATTCGACATGGGGTCGAGAATCTAACCTTTTTATATGCAACACATTTTCTGTTGTAGTTTTCGCAACTTACAATCGATTTTCACCAAACTCATGGTGAAGCTTAATGTTACCCTAAGAAACTTAATTCTGATGTTAGTTTTCCATGCAATACCTTACCATCAGAAAAAATCGATAAAATCATGCCATTTTGGGAAATCGCGTTCAAATTCAAGATGACATCTTTTCGACAATATCTTTCACAAATTGGCAGGAATTTTTTTTTAAAATTCACAACGAGCATCATGTCTGCTCCAAGGAGCTATATGGCCCTTTTTATTCCAATAGGATACTTTATTACTGGAAAAAATCGGTTAATTAAATCATATGTGGCACACATAGCAAACCGATTTGTGTATTTAACACAAACTACAGACTGTCTAGGGGACGCAACTCGACCTTTTTAACTCTTACACTCTGAAATAACTATCAAACAGTTATCGATAATTCAACCCAACCAATTCCTACCAGGAAGAAATTACATTCGAGACTTTACCCCCAACACCGCCACTTCTGCTAATAGCTGCTGCAGCCGCAAGTTATTTGAATACTTTTTTTGTTTAAACTTTCTTTATAACTACCACCCCAAACATTTTACCTTAAATTTTTGACGTACCCTAAGGGTCCTCGGACGCTACTTGCAAACTCTTGGTTTATTATAAGCCGTTTTTGTGGTATACACCAAAAAACGTTTTCCATTCGTTTGTTAAGTTTGGTCACTTTTCGCTTTTTCGTTGTTGTCACTCACATTGCTGCCCGCTTTTTTGCCGTTTTTGTACATTTTTATACATTTTCGGATACTTACTCCACGTGTTCCTTTTTATTACACCTTTGCCAAACACATTGCTATCCACCAAAATGCCACCCAAGAAGAGAAGGACCCTCCTCAGCCCTCGGACGTCCAAGGCATCGGCTGCTAGGGCTAGAAGGGCACGCGAGACCCACGAGGAAACCGCCTTGCGCCTCTCGCAAAAAGCTTCCCGTTATGCCGCTGCTCAGGCATCTGAAACTACTAGCGAACGTTCTACCCGACTTACAAGGGCCGCAGCGTACTGATCTTCCTTCCGCTCGAGGTTGACGAAAGAGCAACAGTCCAGCCAAAACATGCGGGCTTCTTCCTGTGCTTCCATCCGCAGAGCTCGCGAGAACCCCGAACAAAGGGCCATTCGGAATGCGGCTAACGACGCTAGCACCGCCAGGACACGATCTGTCGAAACCTCACAGCAGAGGAAAACTCGCCAAGCTGCTAACGCCGCAAACACAGCCATGGCCCGATCTGTCGAAACACCTCAACAGAAGAGAGCTCGCCAAGCTGCTGACGCCGCAAACACAGCCATGGCCCGATCTGCCGAAGCACCTCAACAGAGGAGAGCTCGCCAAGCTGCTAACGCCGCAAACATAGCCATGGCTCGATCTGCCGAAACTCCAGACCAACGAACTATTCGGACATCCAGAGATGCCATTAACACTGCTTCTGTTAGGGCTTCAGAGGGTGCTGAGGCGAGAGCTGAAAGGCTTTCAAGATATGCCACTGCTACCGCTGTCGCACGCGCATCTCAATCTGCTGAGGCACGGCGCACTCGACTTGAGAGTATCAACAAACGTTGGGATATCATTCGTGGTGTACGTACCCCTGCCCCCGCTTTCTGGTCGTCACTAGCATTCAACTATGACGCCACAATCAACTTCTCCTTGCGTGACGACATCAAGATAGGGTCAATGACAATTGTATGCCAGTTTTGCAAAGCCAAGAAATGGCCCGGAGAGCCACCTGGTTTGTGCTGCTCTGGTGGCAAAGTGGACCTGCCACCCCTACGGCAACCACCTCAACCACTGAAGGATCTCGCGGCGGGTTTAACCCCCGAATCGTCACAATTCCTTGAAATCATTCGAAAGTACAACTGCTCATTCCAAATGACTTCTTTCGGGGCCAAAATTCCTCCTAGAGAAGGCTGGATGCCTACTTACAAAGTGCAGGGACAGGTCTATCATCTTATTGGGTCACTTCTGCCAGACGAAATTCAGCAGTCTTCTTTCCTCCAAATCTACTTCATTGCCGACTACAACCAGCAGGTTGATGTACGCCTTGGAATAATACCGGGTACATGCTATGTTCCCCGCAAAGATGTTCTTCTCCGTCTCCAAACCATGCTTCATGATATCAACAGCTACGTCTGCAGCTTCAGGTATGCCTTGGACAGTGCTCCATCTCCAAACTTCACCGTTGTCATTGATGCTGATAAACGGCCCCACGGGGAGCACGAACGCCGTTCAACGCACCTGCGTGCAATGAAATTGCCGCAGTCATACACGGAGAGCAACACAACAGCCGTGACATAATCATCTCCCCCCGTGGTAACAGCCTACGCAGGATCAGCGGGACTCACAGATCTTATGACGCGCTTCAGTATCCATTGCTTTTCCCTTATGGGGAAAACGGCTACCACTTCGGAATTCCTTTACGGCAGCCCTCCAATCAAACTACTGCGGAATCAAAGACGGTTTCCTGCAGGGCGTTCTACTCATACCCGTTCATGGTCAGGGAGGGTGAGTTCAACTTATTGCCCCGTTGTCGTCAGCTATTCAACCAGTTCGCCGTCGACATGGCCGCCAAAATGGAATCGGAAAGGCTGCTATACATTAAACTTAATCAGACCAAACTTCGCTCCGACTCCTACATTCATCTCCGTGACGGCTTGCAACAAGAAACTGACCCTCGCAACATCGACAAGCCATGCATTCTACCCTCCACCTTCACGGGAGGACCGTGATATATGCGTGAAAGGACCCAAGACGCCTTGACCTACGTGCGCATTTACGGCCGGCCGGACCTCTTTATCACCTACACGTGCAATCCCAACTGCGACGAAATCTCTCGCGAACTCCTCCCGGGTCAGTCTCACACCCATCGACACGACACCGTTGCTAGGGTTTTCCGTCTGAATTTGGGCAAAATGATGGATTTGATAGTTAAGGGTCAGATTTTCGGGCATGTCAGGTGCCACATGCTTTCGGTCGAGTGGCAAAAGCGGGGCTTCCCACATGCTCACATCTTAATTTGGCTAACTAATAAAATCGAGACTACTGACATTGACATTGACAAATTCATTTCCGCCGAGATTCCTGACCCCGATGAGCAGCAACGAAGCGTTTTGGCGCATTTACGGCTTCTCGCTCCATCAGAGACACCCGGGTGTGGTGCAGCTTGCTGTACACTTGGGAAATGGACAGCGGATTTACTTCACAGAGCAAAGTGCTGCGCAGGTAGCCACCAACCCTAAAGGCACAACGTTGACCGATTTCTTCAAATTATGCCAACGTGATGACTTCGCTCGAACGCTTTTGTACCCACAGGTTTCCATCGTACTTCGTGTGGTCTAAAAAAACCTTCAAAAATGTCAGCTTAGTGACCCACTAAGTCTCTGGATGAAATACAGGGGGATGACATGTCGCAGTACTTCTGACGTAGGGCTCAGCAACACTGCCCTTCCGCCGAGATCACGTTCACCAACTTCATTTACAATTTTGCGCTTATTCAACTCGAAGACGCTGTCATCGATATGGGTGGCTCTGCTTTAACAGAGTACGGCCTTCCACCACCCACACGTGAACACGCCAATGTTATATCTGCTGAATTGTTATACGAAACTTCCTACTGCATTGAGGAACTGCACCAGTACGTCCAAAATAATGAACCACGACTGTTTCCAGACCAGCGCATAGCCTACAACACCATCGTAGACTGTGTCAGACAGCGACGTGGGGGGATTTACTTCCTTGACGCACCTGGCGGCACTGGCAAAACCTTCGTCACGAAACTAATTCTGGCAGGTCAGACGCAAGACGGACATTGCCCTGGCTGTAATTTCCTCTGGTATTCGCGGCCACGTTGCTTCCGGGTGGCAGAACCGCCCACTCTGCCTTCAGACTCCCGCTCAATCTGGCAAAGTCCGAGTCACCTCTCTGCAACATCGCCAAGAACTCAGAACAGGCCGACATTCTGCGCAGATGCAAACTCATCGTATGTGATGAGTGCACTATGGCACACAAAGGCGCCCTTGAGGCACTGGACAGGTCCCTGCAAGACATCAGAGACTCTACGGCCCCCATGGGAGGATTGACTTTACTTCTTTCAGGAGACTTCAGGCAGACTCTACCTGTTATTCCAAAAGGAACCCGTGCCGATGCCGTGCGCGCGTGCCTTAAGTCGTCAGCTCTTTGGGAACATGTGCGGCCCTTGCACCTCGCAACTAACATGCTCGTGCAGTTGATTGGTGACAGCGGATCCGCTGCATTCTCCAGGGATCTTTTATCGCTCGGTGAAAATGGGATGCCGGCTGATGCGGATGGCTGCGTTCAATTGGACTCACTTTGCACCACTGTCGACACCCCTGCTAGCCTCCGGGACGCTGTCTTCCACGACCTACAAAACAACTTACGCGATGTAAAATGCCTGGCAGGCAGAGCTATTCTCGCATCCCAAAATACAACCGTCAACTCCATC
>NC_042997.1:8216248-8221248 GCF_006345805.1 Octopus sinensis | reverse complement strand
CCCATTGTGTGATAGTATTTTCTTATAGTAATATCTATTTCCGAATTGCTGATAATGATAATGGAGTCGTTGCTATTGCAGTTATTATTGTTACAGTTATTGATTACTTTGCTAACCAACATGCTATGTTACAGGAAATATCTGACCAGATTACAGTTTATGTTGCCTTTATTTAACTTCTTGTGGATGCGACGAGTTCAATACATAGGAGATTCATCTGCTGCGAATGTCAATTCCTAAGGGGTTTTATGATCGTATTGTTGTTGATGTGCAAACACGCACTAACGCTGATGCATCAAATGAGATTCGTATGAAGTCTTCAATTAATGGATGATTTCCGTTGCTGGTGGCTGAGAAATAGCAGCTGTTTGAGGTCATTTGTAGACTGAGGTTAGACACATTACATCTGGAAAGTTGAAAAATGCAGAATATACTGTGAAGATACAGTTTATTATATTACAAATATACATCTGATCGCACCGTAAAGGTACAGCTGTATTTACCAAAAAAATCCAACTATTGACTACCTTTGGCACAGCATAATGCAAAGTACTACTCTGCCTTTTAATACGGTAAAGAAAGCTGCGTGAAGGAACAATTAAGAAGTTTAAGGAGTGGATTTTTCCACTTAAATCAGTTATTTATCAAATTCTTCAAATAAAACTTGAAAAGGAAGATAAGAGTAGAATGAGATTTACTGCAACCCATTTTATCTAAGAGAAGTGCTGATTGTGACAAAATCGTGGACGGAACTGAAGATGACAATTGCAGAACGCGTGTCACACTTAATCCAGAATCGTGTCTAATGACATACGATTTGTTCCATATTGTTGTCATCACTTTTTTTTGGGGGGGGGGCACTCTAATTTATTTTGTTATTGTAATTGTTAATGTGATTTTCACGCCATTGCTGATTTCACCTTTATACACAATGAAAATCAGCCCCACTGTTTCTTTGTTGCTTATATTATTGTATTTCACCTTTGCACTGACGCCAACATATTGAGGTCTTCTGGACAATAAAAGAAATTATTATTGTTATTTATATCTGAAGAAGAAGGCTTATAGCAAATTGTCCAATGAAATAGTTTTATTATTCTCCTTTATTGACTATTTAAATTATATGGCATTTCAGAAATAAAGAAAGCTGAAATGCTTCAAGGAGAAGTTAGACGGATAGATAGATGTCTTACGGTACAGCTCTCTTTCTATTTCTTTCTCTGTCCGCTGACCTGTCTACGATTATATCCATCCTACATTTCTATCTATCTATCTATCTATCTATCTATCTATCTATCTATCTATCTATCTATCTATCTATCTATCTATCTATAAATCCACACGTCTCTCAAGCTATCTCTCCCTCTACATTATATATCACACTATTCACCTACTACTCTCTTACTCTCTCAGTTTTTCTCTGTTTGTATATGTATGACTGCGTGCGTGAATGTACGTGGGTGTGCGCGCATATGTGTGCATATATTATCGATAGACTGTTGTAAGAATTCTACCGATACAATCATGTAATGCAATACCTGTTAGGCAAAAGAAGAACAAAGAAAAAAGTATTCTCCAAGATTACTATCAGCCTTCAATTCTTATCTGATCTCAATTTCTATGTCAACACTATGAATACAAACACTTTATTTTCGAAATGAACTCTGAACCAGTATGATTTATTTCACTTCACAAATATGAGTCCACAATCAAGTTTAAATTTGATAATTGCACTAGCAAGTCGTTTGAGTGGAATCACAGTTGTAATTGAAGACTACGATTATTTTGCTTAAAAAAAAAATACCAGCTGCAACACACGCATATGCACGCGCGCGCACACACACAAATATATATATATATATATATATATATATATATATATATATATAATATATATATATAATCATTCTCGTTTTGGAATATTTCCAATCACACAGATAAAACTATAAATAATGGCATGTAAATACTAGGTTGAAAAACACTTGTAGAATTAAAAAGGTCAAAGGTTGCCCATGGGATTCGGACACCAACCTCCTATAGACCTGTAAGTGTGGCACGAATCAGAATACACCACCACACCAGTACACACACACACACACACACACAAACACGCACGAATACGCACACACCAATGCACACACCAGACGTCCTCAAATATCGAAGTTTTGCATACGCATACACCAGTCACATATGAGCACACACCAATGCACACACAGGCGTCCTCAAATATCGAAGTTTTGCATACGCATACACTGTATTGTAAACATGCATGCACTCGTTCATGTATAAACGCACTCCTGCATATATACACAAATACAGAGACATACATATACATGCGTGACAAGTATATTCATACGTAAACACACGCAGGGATGCATGCCAAGCACATACGCACACTTATATTACACGCAACAAATACTAACGCACACGTATACGCAAACATACCCGCATACAATCACATGCTTAGACATATATACACACAGTAGATACTAATCTGCACAGATAACTTCTTGTGGATGCGACGAGTTCAATACATAGGAGATTCATCTGCTGCGAATGTTGAGCACACATGCACATATTTACCAACGAGGCGATTTTGTAAGTTTACACATGCACAGGCACACAGTAAATACACATGCACACAAGATACATACCCTCACACAATCATGCACCATGTATACTTAAACATCTAGACAAACAAATGGTGTAGCTGGCAATTCTCACTCCGTTAACCAGACTGCCAAGCGCCATGTCCAACTATGAGAACCTAGAAACATAGATTAGGATTTCTATCTGGTGACACATCTATATCAGTATCAATATCAACAACCCAATATGACCTGTCTTATATAATAGCAGCCCAGTCTCCAGTTCACGTAAATAAATCTTCAAGTTGCATGGAGCTAAGTGAAACTCCTATTCGATAAAATGCACACACAAACATACACACTTGTCCCCCCCCCCACCACAAATACAAAATGGAGATCGTTGCGCCAAAATCGTATAAGTGACTATGATTCAACCAGCAAAATAGGCTTAGGGATACAAGGTAAAGGATAAAAGCGGTTGCAAATATGCCACCTACACTCACTCGTAATCCTCGTACATGCAACATCAGCGGGCTTCTTTGTAAATCATTGGAGGGACTCAAATGTCACATTCAACATAAGCATTGTGGCTGACAAAGTGAGTGTAGGCTGTCGGACCCTCATACGGCAAAACCGAAGGGAGTGTCTATCAAATATATATATATATATATATATATATATATATATATATGTGTGTGTGTGTGTGTGTGTGTGTGTATATATGTAGGTTTGTATTATGTATGTATGTATGTATGTATGTAGTATGTATGTATGTATGTAGGTAGGTATAGATGAATAGATAGATAAGCGGAGTGAAAATGCGAAGTAGTGATGTGTATAAATACAAACTTGTACCAGTTCTATCTAATATGCTTGAGACAAAATCGAACTCGTGTGAAAGCAACTCACTGTATTGTATCATGGAGAAATCTTCGTTTGTAGACAAGTAGATGCAAATACACTGCGTCAGCTCCCAGTTCCACCCAACCAGATGTATGATGCATGCATATCGGAGTGATTATCTGCTCTTCAGTCACTCAGAGGGTAAAGAAGACACTGCAAACTGACACACCGAAAGTGTCCATCTCATAATATTTCCATTACTGTTCTATGACCAGTTGCGCTGTTCGGCAGCTCACCGTAAATATATATATATATATATATATATATATATAATATATATATATATATATATATATACGTATATCAATTAGAAATTTTATTTAATTTATACTCACACACACATGCAACATAAAGAACATTCCGTTCATTAGTTATCCCTTGTTTTATCTCCTCCGCGTTTCGAAGGTAAGGCCAAACACGACTTCGTTCAAACAGTCCTTCCCACAAAGCAAATTAAATAAAATTTATATATATATATATATATATATATATATATATATATATATATGTGTGTGTGTATATGTATATATATATATATGTATATATATATATATATATATATATATATATGTGTATATGTATATATATACATATGTGTATATATATATATATATATATATATATATATATATATATATATATATATATTGAATGCACACATACATACATACACACACACACGCGCACACACACATATATATATATATAAGACAAAGCTTACTTGGAAAAGGATGCGTAGCGTTCGATCATATAATAATATAAATAAAATATAAATATATGCATATATACATACATATATGTGCATACCTACTTCATATATATGTACATATACATACATATATGGGTACAGGACATTAAAAAAGTAGACAGAATGAGAAATGAAAACATAAACAAAAACAGAAAACGACCCTTTTTTCGAACAACGAAACGAAACAGAGAAACGAGACATGGAACATAAAGAACATTCCCTTCATCACTTGTCCCCTGTTTTATCTACCCCGCGTCCCGAAGGCAAGGACAATACGCGACTTCGTTAAAGCGGTCCTTCCCGCAAAGCAAATTAAATAAAATTTGGGATTTTTTGCGGATGGTGAAATTGGTATCAAAAACAGGACAGTGAGACTAAGACAGTAAAAACAAAGAGTGAGGGTTGTTAAGCCAAGACGATGTGAAGATAATGAACGCTGGAAAACGAGCTTTGAGAATAGACGAGCATTAAGGAATTACGAAATCACTTGCGATCTGTCTATGTCTGGATGCTGTAGGTAGCTTGCTCCCCTTGTTAGTCTTAAGATAAGTATTTTCTTGGAGCTATGAATTGTTTTAACTCTTATTTCAAGCAATACAGGGGTTAACTAGTACCCTTCGTGACTTTATTGACGTCTATATTTCTGCCTTTCGGTTGTAAATTGCGGATAAACCACGCTTCTTGCCTAACCGAAAATGTACTCTAGAAACGGCTGTCGAATGGATTTCCTCTAATAACGGGACTTAATCGTGAATTCTTAA
>NC_042997.1:8183748-8211248 GCF_006345805.1 Octopus sinensis | reverse complement strand
TTGTGTCTACACATCCACCACCACCACCACCACCACCACCATCAAGACCAACACAACCAGGACCACCACAACCACCACTACCACCACGACCACCAAAACAGCAACAACACCACCAACATCATCAACAACACCAACATCAACAACATCATCAACAACAACAACATCAACATCAACAACAACAACAACAACAGCAACAACACCACCAACATCATCAACAACAACAACACCAACATCAACAACATCATCAACAACAACAACATCAACATCAACATCAACAGCAACAATAACAGCAACAACACCAGCAGAGGCAGGTGATCACGATAGCCGCCCAAAAAAAAGCAGTAATAGTAGCAGCAACAATAATCATAGCAACACCAAGAACAGTAGCAGGAACTACAGCAACAACAAAATTGAAAGCAACAACAACAAGCGGAGTAGATAACTCACCAACATCTATGGCTTCTACATACAAGCGAGATGTGCCATGTGGTGGTGGTAAAATATCAGAAGGTCAAAGAAAAGAAAAAGAAAAACACTCAAGATAAAAATCTGACACGTATGACCACAGGGGGTAAGACGTCTTTTAGAACAAATACACAGACACTGATCCCATCAGCTGCTACACCAGTACCGTCAGCAATAACATCATCTCCATCACGACCATCACCACCACAAATGTCAAAGACACCATCATGACAAGCCCAACACAATTCACACATACGAATCTTATATCGCACATCCTAAAACCAACAAAATTCAAACATTATTAACTACTCAGCAATAAACACGCACAATAAAGAACAGATGGGACACACATATAACTATACAGACATCACACACAGCGATTTTATCAAACCGAAAAAAAACACCGCAACACACATAGAAGCCACCCTAACATCACAAAATACATACAACACCATAACAACTAAAATAACCTGAAGGAGTAGAAGTTTTCAGGACAAATATCAATAAAAGAGTATATATATAACTGCTTGTCAAAACTTCCACATATGGCCATGGGAAAGAATCATCCAACCCCACCTTGCTTACAAAATGAAAGTAACATTCCCGGGTCTATTCATTATTCTGACATAGCCTTACTTAAGATAGGCAGTATAAATCCACGATGCCTGGGGTCGTCTTTGAAAGAATTCCATCAAATCACCACATATAGATATAGTGGCTATCAGTAAAACTAGACTCTCTGACCGACAAGCGATCATTCCCATTTTCGGTGGATAAAATATATATATTTATCTCCATGTCAACCGGGTACGCGAGGTGGAGCCGCTGGACGGAGGACCTGTCGAATTGCTGGTGTCTGGTTTGGTCCAGATCTCCAGGTGGAGAAGAACTGGGACGATGTGACAAGCAAGGTAGCTAATCTCAACCAGAAATGAACTGAGAGAAAGCTATCCTTGAAAGTTTAGGCAGGGGTGGCGAATGCTTACGTCGCCTCCGTCATATATTACTTCCTGGCCGTTCTGATCTGTCCCAGATTACGTCTGACCAAACTGGTGCGCGTACTCTTCTGCTTTTGTTTTGCTCGTATTTTGTTGCTATTGGCACCAGTTTTCTTTGATTCTGAGTTAGATATTCTGTAATCCTATGGTAGTCATTTTATAGTAATTTCCAGTTGTATAATGCCTCTTCCTCCTTCAATTCGTTGTATATATAGCCTTTCTAGGTTAAATGTTGAGTGGTGCATCATAAATTCTGCATCATTTTTCTTGTTCTGTAGTCTATTTTGGTTAGTTCATTTAGTGTCCAATTAAGAATATTGTAATTATAACTTACAACTGGGACAACGAGAGTATTGATACATAATAACGTGCTTTTTACATTGTTTTAAGTATTAATCAAACTCGTCTATAGTATTCTTTCCTTATCTTCTCTTTCATGTGTGTGTGTTGTACCGTGTCTTGTTTATTGATTCCTAAGTAATTATATGTCTGGCTTTGGTTTAATTTTGTTATTTCATTTTCTTTATTTCATTTTCTTTATCTACTATTGACTAGTTTTCGCTCTTTCAAGGTTGCTTTGGCACATTTTCATACGCCGAATTTCATGTTTATTTCTTAAGTAAATCCATGCACTGTGGAGGCGCAATGGCCCAATGTTTAGGGCAGCGGACTCGCGGTCATAGGATCGCGGTTTCGATACCCAGACCGGGCGTTGTGAGTGTTTATTGAACGAAAACACCTAAAAGCTCCACGCAGCTCCGGCAGGGGATGGTGGTGGTCCCTGCTGTACTCTTTCACCACAACTTTCTCTCACTCTTACTTCCTGTTTCTGTTGTACCTGTATTTCAAAGGGCCGGCCTTGTCACTCTCTGTGTCACGCTGAATATCCCCGAGAACTACGTTAAGGGTACACGTGTCTGTGGAGTGCTCAGCCACTTACACGTTAATTTCACGAGCAGGCTGTTCCGTTGATTCGGATCAACCGGAAACCTCGTCGTCGTAACCGACGGAGCGCTTCCATTCCATAAATCCATGCACTCTATGTAGTAATGTTTTCTGTAGTTTATGATTTGCAGTATAGTTTCAGATTACCCATATACAAGAGATGGTTGTGGTTTTACCGTAGTAGTTGTATCCACATGCAGTTCTGTTTAACATGTCAGTTAAAAGCCTCAGTGTCAGGTGGAAAAGAATTGCAGAGATCTATCTTCTTCGAATACTCCTGTTCTAATGGCGATGGCCTGAGTTTTTATGAGTGCCTCTTTTGTCTGGAGCTGCATCATTGTTTGTCATTTATTCATGGCATGTTTTATATATTCTATTATTGCTGGTGCTACCTTGTTAATGGCTAGTGTTTCTAGGGTCCACACTAGAAAAACCTTTCGATAATTGATCCAAACCATGTTTAGACGCTTCTTTGTTATTTCGGCTGTCTTCAGTTTTGGCTTACTTGATCAATAACTTATCTTTACAGCCATGTGAGCCGCCTTTGCGGCAACCCTTCTGCTCCTCTGGAAACAAGTTGTTTTCTTTCAGTTTTCTTTTCATTCTCTGCAATATTTTTGTAGTTAAGGCTTTGTAAGGTGTAGCGAGACATGTTATGGGTCTGTAATTTTGTGGGTTTGTCGTTTCAGTGGATTTGGGAATTAAGATGATTAAGATGATTTTTCCCAAAGTGTTGGCACAGCTTCCAGTGTGTATAACTGTCACGTCTTTGGATATATTCTTTCTTAACCAGAACTGTGTATCCAGAAAGAATGTGGTTTATGGTTTCTTCCCCCATCACCTCATATTATTATTATTATTATTATTATTATTATTATTATTATTATTATTATTATTATCATTATCATTATTATTTCTATAACGTGCTTTCACTGCACTACGGACTGCAGTTCTGTGCGCCCTGGGTATTTGCCGTGGTTTGTTGTGAGGCTGTGTTTTGTTCTGTTACTGTATTGTTGTGTTACTATATTGCAAATGTTTTACGTAGAATGTGTGGGGTGTCTGGTAGTGCTATTTTCTGTATATTACACATATTTGTTAGTCCTGGTGTTTTTGTTATGTATTTGTCTGAATATTTTTTGTATCATACCTAATGCACCTACTATGATAGGAATTGTTTGTTTTTAGATTCCACATTCGAGTTACCTCTATTTCTAGGGCTTTGTATTTTGAAGGTTTCTCCATTTCTTTTTGAGACACGCATTTTTCTTGTTTTCCTGTCTATTTTGATCAGTTCATTTAGTGTCCAGTTAAGGATATTGTAGCTGTAACTTATAACTGCGACGGCTAGTGTTGATACCTATTATCTTGTTTTTCGCATTGAGCCCTGTTTTGAGTATTAATGTATTTCGTCTGTTGTATTCCGTTTTTTATTTTCTCTTTCATTATTGTGTGTGTTGTGTCGTATCTAGTTCATTCATTCCTAAATATTTGTATCTGGCTTTTGTCAAATTCTAGTTTTCCTCTTTTCAAGGTTGCTTTGGCATACTTTTCTAAGCTAAATTTCATATTTATTTCTTTGATAAATCCATGTACTGTCTGTAGTAATATTACCAGCTGTTTATCATTTGTAGTGTGCAGTTTTAGGTCATACATATATAAGAGGTGGCTGATTGTTTTGTCGTAACAGTTGTATCCGCATGTCAAAAAAGATATCAATGCCAAGCAGAAAAGGAATGTTCTTCTTCTAATAGCTATGGTTTCTATGAGTCCCTCTTTTGTCTGGAGCTGTAGCACTGTCTGCCATTTATTCATGGATTGTGTTATATATTTTATGATTATTGGCGCTACTTTGTTCATGGCTAGTGTTTCTAGGATCTATGTGTGGAGAATACTATCAAAAGCCTTTTGGTAATCGATCCAGGCTATACTTAGACCCTTCTTTATGCGGCTGATCCCTTGCAGCGTTCATTCTGCTCTTCTGGAAACAGTTTGTTTTCTTCAGATGCTTGCTCATTCCCTGCGATATTATTGCTGTAAAGGCTTTGTAAATTGTAAGGAAACAACTTATTGGTCTGTAATTTTGTGAGTTTGTGGCTTCAGTGGATTTGGGAATTAGGATGGTTTTCCCTTCCGTTAACCACTCAGGCATTATCTCTGGCTCTGCTAGTATGTCATTAAATATCTCAGCCAGATTTTATGTGTGCCTGTTAGGTATTTTAACCAGAACTTAGGATCTTATCGTGCTCAGGTGCCTTCCAGTAGCTTAGTTTTTGCAGTGCCTGGGTGACTTCTTCAGTTGTTATAGGGGTCCAAAGTTGTTCCTTCACCGACCTTCTAACATTCTTCCACTTTTTCTGCTGTTGGTGCTGCATTGATGTCTATTTTATTGTTGCCAAGTTCTAGGTAGAATCTTCTCATAAACGTTGACGTTTCTCATACCGACGTATTCTTTGTGCTGTGGCGAGGATATCTTGCTTTAGCCGTTCCATTACCTCAGGTTGTTGCTGTTGTTGTTGTTGTTGTTGTTGTTGTTGATCTTCCTCTTCTTCTTCTTCTTCTTCTTCTTCTTCTTCTCTTCTTCTTCTTCTTCTTCTTCTTCTTATCATTATTATTATTATTATCATTGTTGTTGTTGTTGTTATTATTATTATTATTTTATTGTCTTTGCACAGTCTCTATTGCTGGTGATGTTCTACGGCGTCAGCTGTTCACTATCAATGAACTAAGGTAACTCTCCATGTTTTCTGAGCACCATCCGGAGCGGTTCCA
Organism: Octopus sinensis; assembly: GCF_006345805.1. NCBI lineage: Eukaryota > Metazoa > Mollusca > Cephalopoda > Octopoda > Octopodidae > Octopus > Octopus sinensis. Next base: position 8,206,068 of record NC_042997.1, on the reverse strand, counting down.
AGCAGTGCTGTTTTCTCCAAGTGTTCCATCCATTTTATAACCCCTATTTGTTCCATGTGCTTCTCAAGATTTTTACTCATGGTTCCTGTGGCTCCGACTATTAATTAATAAGCCTCCGACAATTAATTTTTATTGTTATTATTATTATTATCATTATTATTATTATTATTATTATTATTATTATTATTATTATATATTATTATTATTATTATATATTATTATTATTATTATTATTATTATTAATTATTTTTATGACTCTTTCAGGCGTATCATGTTAAGTGCCACTTTGGATATTATTTCAAGGAGTAACTGTTATGGAACCTTATGGATCTGTACCCAATAAATAATTTACGTGAAAGGCTGGTTTAAATAAAAATAAAATTTTCATTCTATGCTCTAACTCTAAGGCAAAAAATGGCTACATGCTTTCGGGGAAAAGTTGAAAAAGCGAATAAAACTGATGTAAGGAAACAGCTTCAGAAAAAGGAAATGAATCTTATATCATGTATTAATGAATAGGAACACACATACATATGCGCGCGAACTTACACACAGTCACTCGCGCGCACACACATATACATACATACTCACAGATGTCCAAAAATGAAGCGATCTTTAAACCTAAAACCATAACATGGCTGACAATAATAATTTTTTTTTCGTGGCGTAAAGACTTAATCCCATCTTCGGTTTAACAACAACAACTGGCTTTGTTACAATAAAATAGCGCTCTTAAAGCATAAATTCTAATTCCTTTTTTCGAATCTCGGACTGTCCGATGAATTCCATCAATACCACATCTAGCATTAGTAGAACCATTCAAGTTAAACCGCTATAATCCGCATGATTGCGTCACTACCGCATTTGGAAATGAGGTGCTTTTACAACCAAATACTTGAGACTACTTTCACAAAGGAATTGACTATGTAATGCATTGATAAATCATTATCCAGCGACACAATAGATCATTATGCATAACAGTAGTTTCTTTTATCACTTCTGCGATATCTCTTGTTCACCTGAAGCTAGGATATTGCTAAACATCACCTATTCCCTAATTCACTAAACTATATACACTGCTCCGTTATATCTCTTTCCTAAAACTTCACGCTAAGTATCTCACACTATATTTCCTTTGCTGACACAATTAAAATTTTCCCTACAGTAATCAATTGTATTAACCACACATGCAAGGGAAGCCCTCCCCATGTAAACACAGCTGGGGTATCTTCTAAATCCTCCTAAAATTCGCAGAAAAGAAATCTATTTTAATTTGAGCTTGTTCTGTAGATAATATTTCTACCAGAACTACTAGTGATATAAGTTGAGCAATAGCGTATAGATGATTGTTGGCATAATACTGAAGAAGATATCTTATCACCTTAGAAGAAATTTTGTATGAATAGCTTTTCGAAAATTACAATCATCGCTCGCGCGCACATACACTCCCGCAGGGACATACACACACACAGACACACACGCAAACACAACGCACACGCAGAGAACACACGCTCACACAATACAAAGTCTCTCAAGAGTGCATATGTGTGTGCGTGTGCATTTGTGTGTGTGTGTATGTGTGCATAAGACAGAGAGAGAAAGAGCAGGAAGGGGTGAGAATGTATGGATGTCAGTATAATGTTGTTTAGTATGTGTTTAGCGTTTACTCCTCCGTCACCTTCGTTCAATCTGCGTTACTTTTATCTAAAATTGTCTGTCCATTTCTATGTTACATTATTTTACCGTATCCATATGTACATATATGTAGGTTTTCATATATATACATACATACACACACACACACACACACACACACACACACATATATATATATATATGTAAGTATGTATGTATATATAGATATATATACATACATACATACATACATACATACATACATACATACATATATATATACCTATATAAAATCACACAGTGCATATTTATATTTTTGTATTGTTCTATCTATATTTTAGCTAATCTTTCTCTCTTTACCTATGTTTACAATACTGATTTCGTTCTTTTTCGTATTATCTCTTAGCAATAAGGTATTACATAAAGATTCCTGTTATTATGAATAACTTTTAGAAAAATCTATATTTTCAATATTGTTATTGACATTCATATTATTATTATTATTATTATTATTATTATTATTATTATTATTATTATTATTATTATTATTATTATTATTGTTATTATTATTATTATTATTATCATTATTATTATTACTATTTTCGGTAAAAAAAGAAAGTAACAATAACAAAATGAGTGATGTATATTATAATCTCACGCAATCATTTATATTGATAACATATGTGTATGTGCGTGTACACGGGCTTGGGCATATTGATGTATGTGTGACAATAGTTTAGACGCGTTTTCTCTCTATATGTTTGTGAAGTTTAACACGGCTGTATATCATGTTATTTGTGCGTTTACGTATTCATAGGTTTCTATTAAATCTTACATTTATGTAAGTATACATACACACAAATACTCACACACACATACGCATACATACATACACACACATACATACATACATATATATATATATATATATATATATATATATGTATATATACAGACATATGCAAATATGTATACGTATATACATGTATATGTATAAAGAGATGTATTCACACACCCAGGTGGTTTGGGGAATTTGTGTGTGTGTGTGGGGGGGGGTGCTTTAGGAGTTGAGAAATGAAGAGACGGAATACTGATTTGATCCGCTCTTCCACAGAGAGACAAGAAAAGCTGAGCTAATCTTTGTTTGAATATTTTAGATTCTAATTCAATAAAAAAATGAACTTTATATATATATATATATATATATATATATATATATACGCACATACATGCAGACATATATACATATATACATAAGTATATATATATATATATATATATATATATATATATATGTATATATATACATATATATAAATATATTTATCTATATCTATATCTATCTATATATATAAATTATTGAAAATGGATTATATTAATTGAGAAGCGAGTCACGGTTTTAAGAATTTCTTCCTAATATTATTCTACGGGTGCTGGATACTTTTGTATTCCTGTGGTTCTTCATATTATTTTAAGATGTCTATTATGTTATTGTCTAGCTTCTGGTCAGACACGATTCAGCAGACCTCTGACTTAAGGCGTTGGTATGTCTGCAGCAGCGTGGCTATCCTCCGCGGCAAAACCATCGTAGGCATTACCGAAGAGCGTTACTGAACACACCCTCACCTCCATTTTCTGCCGCTTTATCTCCACATTTTTTCATTCTTTTCCTTTATTAAAAATCTTTGTTTTCTTCAGTTTCTTTTTATCTAGATATTATAATTTAAGATGTAATTTGCTGTGTAATGGACAGTAGAAACAAAAAATGGTACGGTTTAAATTCTTAACTATTTCGACTAGTTCCGACGTATCGCCTACCTAGAACTACATTATCCAAAGAGTCCTACCACCGTTATGATAACGATGAGTTTGAATGCAATCTCGGTATTGACCTCGCGGCTGCATCTTTATCTGGATGTGTATGTCAAACTAGATTTAATATGTACTTATACTGTCATTATATTAAATGATATAGTCTACAATGCACAATGCACCACAAAGGAAAGATGAGATGACCCCAGGTTTTTTTAGTATAATTCTGTTTGTCAGCGTTTGACAGACAGCTATGGGATAACAAATACTCTTGAAGCAAAGAAAATCAGCTGCTTCATATAGAATACAGTATATTTTTACTTCAATATATAAGGATATTATTTGAAATAGAACAAAAGATGTATCCCTCACCAGCTATGTCAATATCCCGGTGACTTGTTCAGTGCTAGCATCAAACTGAGAACAAAGATCCAAATCAAAATGTCTCTAATTGATCAATCGACTCATTGCAAAAAAAAAAACAAAACAAAAACAAATATTTCTCAATCGTATTCCTACCAAATTAAAAAAAAAGAAGGCAGGCCAAACTGGAAAATGTCGTCTAAGTATTATCTTTCAAAAATATGGTACATGGACATAACTATAAATCATCAGATCTCTAGATCTCCTGAAATAGGATACGATTGGTGGGAAGCAGATAGCAGCGGCAACAAACAAAAGAAATGCAACATATGTTTAAGAAAGTAACGAATATCTATTATTTCAGAGTTACAATACAAATATATAAAAGAATTTTACAATGTTCTAACACACAAGCATACACACACACATACACACACAAACGCATACTACACACACACACATATATATATATATATAGAATAGTGCAATTTAAACACGAGAAACTACCTTTAACAGGTAATTTTACACGTTAGAAGAAGCAGTCAAAATGACCAAAACCACATTTAAGAGCAATTTCGAAGAGAATGAAAAATAAAAACTTTCACCTTGATATTTTTTTACGGTTATACATAGATTTCGAATTCTTTTAGCAGATAAAATAATTTGCGTGGCGAAATTCTCGTCAGAAACCGCGCCATGACATTAACATATAATTTAGAGACAAATAACACGTATCTCATCATTATATGTTATAACTTTTCAAATTCACCGCACAAGCGCTGTTTCAGTCGGAAGTAAAGGAAAAATACCGAACTGATCTACGAAATGCTAAAATCATATATATTTTTTTACTTGTTTCAGTCATTTCACAGTGGCCATGCTGGAGCACCGCCTTTAGTCGAGCAAATCGACCTCAGAATTTATTCTTTGTAAGCCGAACCGCTAAGTTATGGGGACGTAAACACACCATCATCGGTCGTCAAGCGATATTGGTGGGACAAACACAGACACACAAACTTATGCACACACACACACATATACATATATATATATATACATACATACATGCCAGGTTTCTTTCAGTTTCCGTCTACCAAATCCACTCACAAGGCTTTGGTCGGCCCAAGGCTATAGTAGAAGACACTTGCTCTAGGTGCCATGCAATGGGACTGAGCCCGGAACCATGTGGTTGTTCGTAAGCAGGCTACTTACCACACAGCCGCTCCTACGTAAAATATGTAGAGTAGCGAATATTTTTAGAAATTTCAGCACTGAACAAGTCACCAGAATATTGACGTAGCTGGTGAGGGAAACTTCTTTTGTTCTTTTTCAAATAATATACTTATTTATTGAAGTAAAAATATAATGTATTCTATATGAAGCAGCTGATTTCCTTTGCTTCAAGAGTATTTGCTATCCCATAGCTGTCTGTCAAACGCTGACAAACAGAATTATACTAAAAAATTATTTAACCTGGGGTCATCTCATCTTTCCTTTGTGGAGCATCGTGTATTTTAGACTGTATCATATAATATAATGACAATATAAGTACATATTAAATCTAGTTTGACATACACGTCCAGATAAAGATACGGCTGCGAGGTTATTTAACTTGGTAGGTATAATACTGAGATTGCATTCAAACTCACCGTATCATTATGATAACGGTGGCAGGATTCTTTGGATAACGTAGTCCAAGACAGGCGATACATTGGAACTAGTCAAAATAGTTAAGAATTTAAACTGTACCAATTTTTCTTTTATTTCTACTGTCCATTACACAACAAGTCACATCTTAAATTATAACATCTAGATAAAAAGAAACTGAAGAAAATAAAGATACAAAAGGAAAAGAATGACATAGTGGAGTTATAGCGGCAGAAAATGGAGATGAGGATGTGTTCAGTAACGTTCTTCGGTAGTGTCTACGATGGCGTTGCCGCGGAGGATGGCCAGTGACTCACGCTGCTGCAGACACACCAACGCCTTAAGTCAGAGGCCTACTGAATCGTGTCTGATCAGAAGCTAGACAATAACATAAAAGACATCTTAAAATAATATGAAGAACCACAGGAATACAAAAGTATCCAGCGCCCGTAGAATAATATTAGAAAGGAATTCTCAAAAGCGTGACTCGCTTCTCAATTGATATAATCCATTTTCAATAATTCCTTTATTGTATAGTCCAAATGATGAATCCACTTTATCAGCAGTATACCTTCACACTGCCTTCAGGTATCTCACAGTACTTTGATATTTCACTGATATCATCAGTTTTAACGACAGCGTTGATATTTGGTGCCAAAGGAGGCAACTCGCGAAGAATTAAACACTGCAAGGTATGTCAGTCGAGGTAAATGTATAAGTATATATATGTATGTATTAGTCATTAGTATTATACCAATACTATGGCACTGCCTCGGAGAATTTTAGTCCAATGAACGGACGCTAGTACTTATTTCTTGTAAAGCACGGAACTTATTCTGTTTGTCGCTTATGTCGGTCAGCTAAGATACGGGAACGTAAACACACTCACACCGGTCGTCTAGCGGCGGTGGGGGAGAAACAGATATAGAAATTCGCACGCGCTTACACACATACACTATCTCTCTCTATCTTTATATGAGTGGCTGTGTGGTAAGTAGCTTGCTTACGAACCACATGGTGGCACCTTCGGCAAGTGTCTTCTACTATACCCTCGGGCCGCCCAAAGCCTTGTGAGTGGATTTGGTAGACGAAAACTGAAAGAAGCCCGTCGTATATTTGTATGTATGTATATATATATATATATATATATATATATATATATGTGTGTGTGTGTGTGTGTTGTGTGTGTGTATGTATGTATGTATGTATGTATGTATGTATGTATGTATGTGTGTGTGTATGTGTGTGTATATGTTTGTGTCTGTGTTTGTCCCCCCCAACATCGCTTGACAACCGATGCTGGTGTGTTTACGCACCCGTAACTTAGCCGTTCGGCAAAAGGGACCTATATAATAAGTACTAGGCATCCAAAGAATATATCATGGGGTCGATTTGTTCGATTAAAGGCGGTGCTCCAGCATGGCCACAGTCAAATGACTGAAACAAATAATATATATATATATACATTATGCATGCACATTTACGTGTGTGAGTGTGTGCCCGCATGTGTACATATCTATAGATGCGTTTGGTCTCATGTGTATTTGTCAAAATATATGAAGGATATCAGCACGGTTTTATATGTGAAATATTGAAATATTTCATTCAGAATGACTTGATCAACTGATCCTTTGACAAAAACAATATTCGATTCTTCTAAGGCAGTGAGCTGGCAGAAACGTTAGCACGCCGGGCGGAATAGTTAGCAGTATTTCGTCTGCCGCTACGTTCTGAGTTCAAATTCCGCCGAGGTCGACTTTGCCTTTCATCCTTTTGGGGTCAATTAAATAAGTACCAGTTACGCACTGCGGTCGATATAATCGACTTAACCCGTTTGTCTGTCCTTGTTTGTACAAGGGCTGTGAAGTTGTGGATTCACCTACATGACCTGGCAACAGGCTCAGTACATGTTTACGTTTCTCAAGTCTACTCCACTGTCATGCGTATCAGCCCCATATTGATGCAGGCCTTCATCTCTACATGTCACATCCACAATGTTCCACTAGGGCCAAGAATCTGACTAGTCTACTCCCGAGTACGTAGGTACCTGACGCAGTTAGTGGAAGTACGGCCCACAATACTAAATCATGTTCACTTACAGTTGAAGACTGTTTGCGTTTTAAAAATAAAGGAATTTATATCTGCTGAACGAGCTAGAAATACTCACTATATCTCCTTTGAAGAACATCCTGCTCTCCGATAGCTTTAAAAAATGTGGTCCTACATTCACTGCAACCAAATAATCAAAACAGAAAATAAACTGTTATAGCCAGAACATTTTCAATCGTAGGTCTGCTCGATCCGTGTTAATTGGAAATATACTGTAAGAACGTCTAATCTATGTTTTCTATCTATAACATGAGTTCGACGTAAGTTCTATTCCTGTCATCAATAATCTAAGGAGGCCATATAATAAGAAAGCTGTATAAATCAATTCAGACACATAAACAGTTTTTTCAGTGATTTCCATTCTCTGAACTTTTTAATCACTGCTCAACCAATGTCTAACACCTGACAACACCAATTTGTAAAAATTCAATGCATATTCATTCTCCTTTTTTAAAATGTTTATGTAGACCAAACTAATGTCTCCGCATAATACACAGGAAGACGATTATCATAGTAATTATTTCACCATTGATTTCTTTTTTGTGGTTTCAGCCCTTGAATTGCATCTATGGTAGGCCATCGCCTTCAAGGCTTTTTAGTCAATTACCTAACGATCATAGTCTGCTATTGATCGCTTTTATCGAAAGATAAACTTAACGTTTTTGTAAAAAAAAACAACAACTTAGCAATAGATATCTATTGTGCTAATCACTAGCACACATAAAATTGCACACACTGATACTGATGATTGTTATGAGAATAACCCATCTATTTGCTAAATGAGTGGGTATAAAACTGTCCGACTTTTGCGTTATCTGTAGTAATCTCAGCTAAGAAAATATTACATAGACTCCTCTGTAATATATAATACACACACACACATACACATACATGAATCAGGTCTTTTCACGGTTTCTACTTTTCAAATTAGATTCAAAGTAGTGTTCAATCCGAATTTATATAAAGTGTTCCTAGATGCCATGTTGTGAAATTAAGCCCAAAACAACATGAAAACGAAGCGAACTTCTTCATCACGCTACGATTCATGTTAACTAATTCCACATAATTATAGCAGAAATATATCCCTATCTCTAATGTTGAAGTCCTTCAAGCGGTTGCTTTGTATGGAATATCGGCCTGACTAATTAGGGTTCAATTGCAATGTCAGAAAGGCACCAAAATTAAAATTTGAAGTACAATAATTAGCAGTTGGTAATATTTACAGCAACTATTTTAAATTAAGTCGAATGCACTAGGATATTCTAATACGTTTTCCTAAGCCTGTCTATTTCATTTAACATTCATAATCAATTTACACTACCACATAGCGTAGTATACACTTAACAATAAAATCATATCCATTTCCACAAGTAGTATAGTATTTAAATATCTGACATATCTCCTATCGTGGCTCATCAAAATCTTTCATTAATCCTTTTGTAAGGGCAATATACTAAATTTGATCTAACAGTCTCTTCTTCTAAATTTGAGTAATTTTCTTTTTTCTTTTTCCTTTTGCAAAGCAACTGTAAAAAGAAATTCGATAAATTTCTTGTAATATTGCAAGGGTAGGATGACTAAATTATGAACGTTTCCTTCACATTTGTCATTTTTGTTTCAAATTATATGCATATATTTATTTGCTTATTACGAAATCATATTAGCAACATTTTACACCATGTATATTTGTTGATGGATATTCCCTTGCGAATGCAGTCAGCAAATCACATCTAGTTTTAACTGAAAATTGAAATAACTATCTGCTTAAATTTTTTTTCATAATCATATAGTTTCAAGTTCGATGCCATATTGAGCCAGTTCGGCATTACAAATAATGCAGCACCGATAAAAGGCATGCCCATTAAATGAACTGTAGTGAATCAGTTGTAATTTGTCTGCCATTTCCACACCAGTTTTGTTTGAGATCCGTAGAAATTATACTTTAAAAGTGATATAGTTGGTGTGTCATTATGTTGTTTCTAAGTGTTCTAGTTATTCATATAACTCAGATCTATCCGGATACAATAGATGCAACATATGCTTCTAAAGAAAGTAATCATTAACTACCCACAACACAGATAATGATTGACAGAGCATTTGTCTTGATTGCACAAAGATCATATCTGATTTAATTAATATGTAATGAATCAATATGCAGTAATCCCTCAACAATCGTGGGTGTTACGTTCCCAAAACTCCATGATAGGTAGAAATCCGCGAAGTAGAAGCAGCACTGTATATATTTTAAAATTATTTTTATAATTTGCATATATTTATTTTATTATGAATGAAAAACAACACAACGTAGGAATCGACGTACGGTTAATTAATAAACCATGATAGGTGAACTGTGACACGGCGAGGAATTACTGTATATAAATCTACTGAAAACTGAACACATCCACACTGAAAACGTTGTTAATCTTAACAGTTGTGTTACATAAATTCTTGCTTCGCTAGAATTCACTACAAAATTTGCGTATTTGTGTGAATTTGAGCTACAGTCGAAACTTTGAATTTAGAAAGAGTAACTTACAAACGGAATGGGAGTGAGAAATAAAGAAAGAGAGAGGGAGACAGGGTTAGAGTATATTTATACAATAACTATTATCATGATGGTGATGTTTGTGATGAGTGTGATGTTGATGTTGGTGACAGTTAAGTATTGTAATTAACCTCTACGTGATGAATTATACATATGCTTATTATTTTCCTTTCGAAATGGTGGTGAATATCAGGCACAATAAACTGTTGGACTAAATAATTTGTTGTTTAGATAACTCTCTTAAAATTTTGAATTAAAAATCTGTGTAGGTACATGTTGCCTTTCATTTCCCATCCCACGTGATCGATAACAGATATTCAAGTTGATAAATGAAGTACTCTGATATGTATCATCGATTATACCCTAGAATTATTATTGTAACCTAGAAAAAAAAAACAAGTAATCAAAGTACCAATAATGCAAATTAGATCCTTACAGAAAATGCTTACTTTGCCTAATTATGTCCAACAGGGTGTTACTATAGATGCGTTATTACACACAATTATGGAAGTGCATATCTTATAATGTTTTAATATACACACAAGCGCCATACACACAAGCGTAGAAACACACACACAAATACACACAAATGTGCATGTGTTCATATGTATATATATACATACATACGTACACACACAGACACAGACACAGACACAGACACACACACACACACACACACACACATATATATATATATATATATGTACGTATGTATACACAAACACACATAATTTTATGCGTGTATATATGTATAATAATTTGTGTATTTGTGTGATGAGTGCTCTCTATGTCAATTTATTGTGTGATTTTTGCATTTATCTATTCAAGGCATATTTTTGGAATTATCTTCCTTTTATTTAGCCGTTAAGTTACGAAAGAACTGGTATTTACAAAACATAATCTGCTTCAGAAGTATCTATATAGATATTGATAACAATAACTTTAATTTTTTTTTTGCATAGGACAATAGGCAGATCATTCAGAGCCAACGCATCAATATACAAATCTACCCTAAAGAATATTCCAGTAATATCCATCTGCATGGATAGATTTCAAGAATGATATCAACAACAACAGTAGTAACAATATTAATAAAACAACAACAACAACAACAATAACAGTAATGATCAAATGTAAAAGAAAAAAATAACGCATTTAGATCATTATTTTGCTAAGCAAAATATGGAATCATAGAAGTGTGGTTGTATGAGATTATTATTATTATTATATTATTATTATTATCATCATTATTATTATTATCATTAATTTTTTCGTCTTTGAGTCTCTATTGTTACTGTTCTTCTGCATAGACAAGTTAAGGAAGAGAAAAGCAAAAATAAATAAAAAATCAGAGACATATATATATATATATATATATATATATATATATATATATATATATATATGTACATACATACACACACACATATATATATGCATACATATATACATACATATATATATATATGAGTGTGTGTGTGTGTGTGTAATTTTTATTTACCATTAATGCTGTAGTATAAATATAACAAAGGCAATATCAAATTCATGTTCACATTAAACCGTAAAAATAATTTGTTTATATCCACTATTCTGAACGTATGCCATTATGATACGTGCATATAAGCGTGCGTTTATATGTTGTATAAATTTGTGTGATCATGTGTTTATTTATGACTGAACATATCTTTGAACATATGTGTATACGTACAATGATTCATACACATAACTCATGCATATATATATACGTACATACATACCTATATATATATATATATATATATATATATATATGCATGCATATAGAATTATACAAAGATACATTCATATGCGTGTGTCTGTATGTGTGTGTGTGTGTACATGATCACATAAAAGTTCATATATCTCGATTTGCTTGTTCTTTACATTTCACATATCTAATTTTCAAAGAATTCCATTTCGGTAATGCATGAAACCTTTATCCACAGTAATAAAATGACCACCGCAAACTATTAAGTTAGACAGTAATAAGCTTGTAGACTAGTTGTTAACTAGCAACTATTTTAGGTATTTCTGACTTATTATGATTTGATTTGATTAATTGAATCAGCTTGAGACGAAATTTTATCCATTCTGAAATTATGGAACATATATATAAAATCAATGTTTCTATTGCTGGAATTAAAGACCTCGAATTATGTAAAATTAAAAATCTGCTTCACTAACGTGTAATCTAATCATTGTCACTGATAGAGAAGTAACGTTTTTCGCAAATGGTACCATTTCTTTTTAACAGACTACGGAAGCAGAAAAAAATTGAATGAGTCGTCTTTTAATATAAGCTAACATATTAATATACACCAGAGCAGCGCAGCCTAATTCACAATATCAGCTTACGGCCAGATGTTTCAATTCATTAGATTTATGGAATAATTTTGTTTCCATGTCAACAGGAGCGTAACATATTTTTCTCGTTCCCAAAATATTTCTTAAATTTGTAAAGGCCATATACGCACACACACACGTACGCATGTACACTCATCTGCATACATTCACGCACACTCTAAGATGCTTACACCAATACACATATATAATTGCTCCAATATAAAATGGCACCGGCCAACAGACCTGGCATATGGGGAAAATATAATTGTGAAAACTAAGTTATCCAACATATACCTGAATATTCAATTATAGTAGAAGTGCAAATATGTAGTTACAGCAGACGCGTTTTGTATTTTAAAACACTCCGTAAAATGCTGTACAATCCCTGTCCCGCCTACGGAGCTCCTTTGTGGTGACATGCCCTGTTAGAGATATGAACAATAATACCTTTCACAATAAAGGACACACACGTTGGAGAGAGTTGTCTTAGATACATTATATGAAACATCATTAATCATACGACAGCTCGATTATTGAAAGTAATGATGTCTAGCTTCGGTCCAAATCAACAGATTGGTAGAGGAGTAGTAGTGTGTAACAATCTCTAGTATATTATAAGTACTTATTTTCCCCCAGACAACATTTTGCGATTTAAAATGTGAAAGGTGGGAAGATTAATTTCAAAATGTGATCGCAAGGAGAATTAAATACTGAAATAAATTCAGTCCAGTGCTATAGAGAATCTGATACACAATCACCCTAATAACGTTGGGTCTATGCAGGACCAAATGACCTGCTGTAAGCGTTAAGCAAACCTCTTAAAATATATATTGCTCTAAAATTGTGAGAGACATCATATGATATAGTTCTAGTTATATAATGCATCAAAACCGACGTTTGGGAAAGGTCTATCAAAAGACTATTCAGTGAAAAATGCTCTCATGCTAAACAGCAAAAAAAAAAAGAAAAAAAAAAACCCAGCATGGTAGATAATGAATTATGTTGGCATAGGGTTACTGGAAAGTTAGAAGGAAACAATGCGTAAGTTCTTAAAACATTAAATCATTTTCAGAAGCAAGATTTGTAAAAGTGTAAGTGTAACCATTTACAAAATATACAGAATAAGAGTGGTAAGTAAATAACCTAGGAGCGCAAATGTTACCATACGTTTGTGTAAAGATAGATCTTCAGCTAACAAGTGGAACTAAATATGAAACTTTCGACACATGTCAAGCGAGTCCCAATCACTCAATGTTAATAAAATGGCTTGAGTATAGGACTATACCTTCTATCTTTTCAAGTTATTCCTGCAAAAACGAAGATACTGAGGTTTCATAGTAATATATAAACATTACTTTCCAGTGCATGAATTGATTGTAAAAAAAGCGTTTGACAGCCTTCCGCATTGTGGAATTAGGAAATCCTTGGAAATTTATAAATACCCTCCGGTTATTAGTAATTTCTATCAAATAATATGAAGCACAAGAAGACAGTTATAACATCGAATTTTATGAACTCTGGTGACATTTCCACAACCAATGTATGTAAACGTTTTCATATAAATAATTTATATAAGCTTTTGTATACAAATAATCTATATAAGCATTTATATTAAACAATTTCTTTGCATGGCTTTCATTCTCCTAATTAAGCTGCTAAATGACACCATATATGGATACACGATACACAGCTGATAAAACAATCGCCCGCTTACTTAAAGAAAACTCTCGGAAATCTGATCTAAGTAAATAGGGAAAGAATGCTATTGTATATTTAGGGATGTGCGTTTTTAACACTAAAAAATTGTCCGCCAATGCGATAAATAATATTGAAACAGCAATTACATAAGTTTCTCACGTTACGCTACACACATCACAAAAAAAGGCAAATGTAAACACACTAAACATCCCTCGAAAGGATGGAGGACGTGAACTTATGCAGCTGCAAGTGTCACAAAGACAGAAACCAAAGGATTAGACATTAAATTATAAATACCATACAGGGGTCTGTGATTCTAATGTCGATACAAATCTGAGATAACTGGATGTGTATCTTAAACCAAAATGGAGAGCTTCAAGATCAGTGTCTTCCCACAAGAAATTATCAAGCCAGCATCTTAAAAATGGTGCTGATCATTCTAGTTGCTTTTGTACTACAACCAGAGAAATAATTGAGCAACTCATCTTTGGCTGCTGTTTGTTTGCCACAACTGCGTATGCTAATCGGCATGAAAGACATCTTCAGTATTTGAGTTGGATCATATGCCGTAAATTTGAACTCTCATGTGAGAAAAAATTGATAGGAACATAAGACTATCAATGTAGTAGAAAATATATATATTATCCTTCTTAGGGATTTTATTATGTATAATGATCGAGCTATCCAAAACATAGATCAGATGTTGTAGTGAAAGATCATGCTGACAAAACGTTTGCTCATACATATCCACCCCAGCGGATTGCAAGATAACTGAATACTTAAAAAAACTAAATACAAATCTAATGAAACCGAGGTCACGAAAATGTGGTTCCTAAAAATCAAAACTGTACCTGTGGTGATAGAAGTTTCGTGGGTATTATCAAATGTGGTTCTTAAATTCTTCGATGAAATACCAGAAGACCTGGAAAATTAAGAGAACCCTAGAAAGTTGTTCTCATGAGTACAAATGTCATCATACGAAAAAATACTGTCAACCTGAGAATATGTGAATATTTTGACATCTTACTAAATCGCAAAAATTACAAAAAATACTATTCTTAATATTTGGTCTTCTCTCTCTGAAATATCATTACTAAACATACAGAAAATCTGCAGTAAATTGTCTAACATGCTGTTAATACAGGTCACTCGTTGAGACTTGGGAGAGCTCGAATATAACAAATGAATGACAACGAAAACATAATGATAATAATGATAATGATAATAATAATTATAATAATAATAATAATAATAATAATAATAATAATAATAATAATAATAATAATAATAATAATAAAATGATGATGATGATGATGATGATGAAGGTAATTATATGACTGAAAGTAAAGGGTGAGAGATTTTTAATTGCAGCACAAGATCAAAGCCTTCCCACCAGAAATCCCTAAAAACAAGCATGTAATGAAATAAAATACAAGTAACTGCAGAATATGTGGAGATAGGGAAGAAGCGATAAATAATATTGTCGCTGTCTGCCCAGTCCTGGCTAAGGAGGAATATATTTACAGACATGAGAGAGGTAAGACCTATATACACTGGAGTCTATGCCAACTCTATGGTATCACAGCAGATAAAAAAAGATGGTATAGGCACACGCCAGAAAAGGTCATAGAAAATTAGAAAGCAACCATACTCTGGGATTGCCAATACACATAGATATAGAAATTAAGGGAAATGCGCCGGGCATAGTTGCCATATATCATCGAGGAAAAATACTTTCTAATCGACATATCAATACCAACAGATTACAATGTTTCTCTAAAAGAAACAGAAACTTTCAAAACACAAAGACCTGGAAATAGAGGTAACCCGAATGTGGATCCTGAAAACAGGTGCAATTACTATCATAGTAGGTGCATTAGGTATGATAAAAAATATTCAGACAAATACGTAACAAAAACACCAGGACTTACATAACATACAGAAAACAGCACTAATTGGCACCGCGCACAGTCTAAATAAAACACTTTCAAGACAGTGAAAATAAGAGCTCTACACCGAAGCGCAGCATGTACCCAAGGCACATAAATCAGCGCTCGTTAGTGTAGTGAATACATGTGTTAAAATTAAAACGACTGAATAATAAAAATAATATTAATAACATCAGACTATTCATATCGTCATTGGGATTGAAATTACCTAGGAAGAGTCTACCGGTGTTACTTTCCTGTTAGTGCCGAGCGAAATGCTTTGCGGTATTTCGTCTGTCGCCGAGGTCGACTTTGCTTTTCATCCTTTCGAGATTGATGAATTAAATAACCAGCTGCATACTGGGGTCGATCTAATCGACTTAATCCGTGTGTCTGTCCTTGTTTGTCCTCTCTATGTTTAGCCCCTTGCGGGTAGTAAAGAAATACGTTTCACCACATATACTCGCTGCGTCACAGCAGAGTGGACTCCAGTACAAATTCAAAGGGCTGATAATTAAACTAATTTTGTTTATGGTTGAACCAAACATGTCCACTGCATATGATAAAAAGAATCGAATCTCTAATAGAAATATTACTGTCATTTACCTGAAGATATGCTATGAAAAATGTATATATATATATATATAGCAGTTAACATTGGAAGGGTGAATAATTACTCAAAACACCAATATGAAACCAGGTAATGAAACGGAGAAAAGATAATTAATATAACACTAATTTGCAAATAATTTGCAAAAAAGTAATCAGTTTAGGAAAAGAAAAAGCACACCAATAGCGTAGGGTTATAGAATATTACATATACATTCCATGAACATTTAAAATGAAGATAATACGCATCAATAATCTAGTTTTCGTAATTGTTAGTTATTGCTAAAGCATTTTGAAATGGTGGCTAAATGAATTAGTAATACAAGATAGAAACGGAAAACAGAAAATCTTTGACGGCATGTAGAGCAACCCTTTACAAAACTTTACCACGCATATAGAAAAGTAAGAAGCCGCTGCAAATAAAAAATACAACATATAACTATCTCCTATAAAAGAAAAAGATAATTTAACGAATAATGGAAGATTATTTTTGCAGAAGCAAAAACCAAATATAAAATGCATTACAAAAATAATGCCTACAAAACTAAATGGGGGAAATGGATAAAAATAAAGTATCAAATGTTTGGATGAGAAATGCAGGACTCAAAACTGAAACCGATTATGTTTTATTTCTCTGTTGTCGCCCATAATCATTGATGTCCCCCTAGAAAGTATTAACTACGCGCAATGATGTCGAATAAAATAAATAACCACAACGCATATTCATATGATTTCTGGCTGTCTAGTCTTAGACAAGAGTGAATAAGAAAATATGTATGGTAGACTTGTGGTTTTCATATATTTAAAGTTAAACCAGAATTATAAAACTCGGACGTTTAATATTTCTAGTACCAACGGAAATGATATACGTAAATACCAGAAAATGTCTCAAATAGTTAGGCAACTGTTCTATTCTATGAAACAATAGAAGACAAGGAGGTTACAGTAATCGATATTGTTGGCTAGTACCACCAGAGAATACCATTGGGACTAGTACCAAAGTACCAGCAAACTATAATATATTTTCGAAAAGAATGCGCAGACAAGGGATAAATAATGGTCATTGCACATTTCTTTATTGTAGTAAATTTGGCTTACGGCTGTTTCCAGTATTCATTATAGGTTCGTTATTGATAGATTTACATATTCGTCCTGATAGATTGAGAAAAGTTGAACGACCTAAACAATTAATGCTAATTTCGTCAGAGTCATTTCCGGTCATAAACATACACAACATATAGAAAATAGTGCGAATATGAATTTCGCATATATTACGTAGAATCATATCAAGAGAAAACACTAAGTCAAAACAAATCTCTATTGGTATTCAAAACTAACAGGGGTATATTTGGTTGGGCAATGAAAGCTCGCAATACAAATATAGCTCCTAAATATCATAAATACAGCCATTTGTAAAGGGTGAAATATTAGTATCATGATTTGCATTGTTCGAGGGACTCTACCACTAACTTCAGCTGCAATAGTTAATGTTGTATATTTCTATAGAACAATTGTAACTGATAAATTCTATCAACTTTTTTTTCTATGGATAGAAGGCAAGAGTTATAAACCATTTCTTGATACAAACATTACCTGCAGAAAATCCATTTTATGTAAGAACCTCTGTAAACTGGAAAACAATCTTTCATGTAAAACATGATACTTTTCCTTACAATTACCTTCTATCTGCATAAAAACAAAAGGAAATGTAATAGTAATAAATAATAGCGAAGACTAAAAAAAAAATCTCAATTTATAAAACCTCGTGTTATTGCTATTTTCTACATGCAAAAAGTAACAAAGCAACCAACCAATTGATATTCTGTGTATCAAGAGTGCCATTATCCTTCCAAGCATCAAGTAGAAGAGTACTGAGATCAATAAAGATGTCAACTGAATTGAAGAATTGGCTATAATTTGGTTTAGTCTTTAGCAAAGGCAAGGCATAATTTCTGAACATCGTCCCAAACGAGTCGTACACATTATATACGTATGCATATACATTCCTATGCATAATCACTCACACTCACATATACACATACACACGTATATAAATGCATATGTATATATATATATGTAGGTATGCATGCTTGTTTTTATCAATATGTATATGGTGTGTGTGTGTACATTTGTTTGTGTGCATATGTATTTCTGTGTACACTCCTGCATATTTAGAAATGCTTAGACACATTTTTATACACACACAGTCAAACGTGAACATAAATGCACTCACACATAGACACATAAACACATACATATGTGTGTACAGTGTGTATATTCTAATCTATATGTGAGTATTACTTGAAAGAGTTCGTCAGAGAGTGTTTTTTTCCAGTTTTGTTTGTAAATTTTTTCATGGTGTTATACAACTATCCTGACTAAAGTATCATCAGAAACAGAAAACAACCAAAAAATATCCAAGCACAAATCCATTCTAGATATATCTAATCTAATTTTCCGTTTTCTATGAATACCAATGAGATTTTGGATAGTATTTAGCTTTTTCGTCTTATAGATGTTTCCTTAAAAGTTTTTACAATATGCAACATGTCTGTTTCAATGTCACAAGTTTGCTAATGTATGATTGCCGTATTGCCGATGTTAATAAATTCACACATATATTAACAAATGCAGCATTAGTCAGTGGCATATAATCACTTTGTTTACTGCATAGATATATTGCTTTAGTTAATATACTGTAATTTACATAATCCTTAATTGTGATTTTATGTAAATAACTGCTTAATTATAATGTATATCTTTACAGAATAATATTTTGGTATTATATACTAAAACCGTAATTCGCTTTGTCTAGTGCTACAGTTCTTTCTCATGCTTTGGATAATTAATTTCTACTAAAGACCAATTAATATATTTTTGTCTGTAGGATGTAGAAGTTTCTTTATATATCATAGTATTATCCATTGTATAGTTTATTGTATTATAAATGCAAATGAAGAAAACATTAATATGAAAATTGAACACACGCACACGCACATACATACACACACTTGCATACACATACATACACACACTTGCATACACATACATACACACACAGATCAAGTAGTGGTGATCTAAATAACCATCGCAAATATGTTGGTAGTTCTCAAACGTTTATCAAGGTAATCACAAGTAATACATGAACACTCCCAATCATTCAAGCGGTCAGCAGAGGAGCCACTGTGATATTATACCGTTATAAAGTGTTCTTAACTCTCCTGTGCTGTGAATTCATATTTGTTGTAACAAGACGCTGCACATATTACATGGTTTATAATATAATAAAAGAACTAGAGTGGAGAGCTCAAATTTGTGACGGACGCGTTTCCACAGAGTGGTCATTTCTTCAATAATGCATATATTACATGCTGTTACGCAACTTACATTATTACATAAATTCACCATTTCATTAGGCAATGTTGAGACTGTTACCAGTGAAACCAAACTATGATGAAATATATTTGCATATATTTGCAGATAAAAGTATTAAAAGCAACAGTTACTTTGACAAAATACAATTTACAAAACCTTAAATTTTAGGTGTGTGTTTGAATCAATTCGCTTTATGTGCAACAGCAGCAAAGATAATAGTAATATCATAGTTGATGAGGCAATGGTCACTTAAACCTAACTATTTAACAGACAAAAGCATATATGAGATTGGAAGTGCAATTAGAGTTTTATCTAGTAGATATCTAGTGAACAGAGTTCTGACATTTGAATATTGCATCGTTAGATCTTGTTAGCTCATTTTGATGTTCTATGTGACAGCTCACCTCTCATTAAGCTTGATTTGGACAAAATTGCACCACTGTCTATAGATACATGTATCCAATGCTTTCTGTTATTATTCCTTGACCCATGTACTGAGGCACAATTGTACAGTCAGAAGTGTATCTTTGAGCCTGCATTTGCGGTATGTTTCTGATAGAAATACAGCAAATAGTGTCATAGCTATTCCTTTTTCAAACGGGATAATGTTTTCCGGTGGATCGAAAGACCTGTTGTACTCCTTACCGTGAGACAAAATCATCTTGACGGATCATTTCCTTCAGATATGTACTTAAAGCAGAAGAAATTATAAGGCTAATGATCCTAAAGAATTGTTAGAAGGCCGGACAAAATACTTAGCTTACCAGCATTTCTTCGGGTTTTACTTTCTGAGTTCAAATTCCGCCGAAGTGAACTTTGATTTCATCCTTTTGGGGGTAAATAAAATAAATATCAGTTGAGGATTAGGGTTGATGAAATTGACTGACCTCTTCCCACAAAATGTGCTTATATTAGAAACAATTATCATTATTATTATTATTATTATTATTATTATATTATTATTATTATATTATTATTATTATTATTATATTATTATTATTATATTATTATTATTATTATTATTCAGTAGTTTTATTATTATTCAGTAGTTTTATTTTTATAGCGTGCTTTCACTTCACTACCGAGCGCAGCTCTGTGTGCCTTGAGTATGTGCTGTGATTTTTTGTGATGCTCTGATGGTTATTGTATGGAACGTGTTCTGCGTAGGATGTGTGCAGTGCCTAGTAGTGCAATTTTCTATAGGTTATGTGTTTGTAAGTCCTGGTGTGTTTGTTATGTATTTGTCTGAATATTTTTTTATCATGCCTAATGCACCTACTATGATAGGAATTGTTTCTGTTTTTAGATTCCACATTCTGGTTAACTCTATTTCCAGGTTTTTGTATTTTGAATGTTTCTCCATTTCTTTTACAGAGACGTTGTCATCTGCCGGTATTGATACATCAATTAGAAAGCATTTTTTTTCTTCATGATCTCTGACAACTATATCTGGTCTGTTGGCCTTAATTTCTCTATCTGTGTGTATCGGCATATCCCAGAGTATGGTTGCTTTCTCGTTTTCTGTGACATTTTCTGGTGTGTGCCTATACCATCTTTTTTCTGTTGTTATTCCATAATATTGGCATAGCTTCCAGTGTATGTAGGTTCCAACTCTGTCATGTCTGTGAAGATATTCCTTCTTAGCCAGGACTGGGCAGCCAGAGATAATATGATTTATTGTTTCTTGTCGATGTTTCTTGTCCATCTCCACATATTCTGCAGTTACTTGTTATATTTCTTTTCATTACATGTTTTTGGTAATTTCTAGTGGGGAGG
Organism: Octopus sinensis; assembly: GCF_006345805.1. NCBI lineage: Eukaryota > Metazoa > Mollusca > Cephalopoda > Octopoda > Octopodidae > Octopus > Octopus sinensis. The sequence continues at coordinate 8,184,210 of NC_042997.1, read as the reverse complement.
CTTTGGTCTTGTGCTGCAATTAAAAATCCCTCTGTCTCTGCTTTGAGTCCCGAGATTCTCAACCATTGCTGGGATTTTTCTTTGTCTATTTCTTTTGCATTAATTTAGTCCAGTATTTACCATGAAGGGGCTTTTCTTGCCATCGTTTTATCATGGTTCTTTGCTGTTCTAGTTTTAGTTTGGATTTCATTTGTTTTATAGCTTTTCTTCTTCTTCTTCTTCTTCTTCTTCTTCTCTTCTTCTTCTTCTTCTTCTTCTTCTTCTTCTTCTTCTTCTTTTCCTCCTTCTTCTTCTTCTTCTTCTTCTTCTCCTCCTTCTTCTTCTTCTTCTTCTTCTTCTTCTTCTTCTTCTTCTCCTCCTCTTCTTCTTCTCCTTCTTCTTCTTCTTCTTCTTCATGTTTATTAGGTGGTATGATTTCTTGTTTGTATTTGTCAGCTTCCTTAAATACTGAGAACAGTTTTT
>NC_042997.1:8168748-8178748 GCF_006345805.1 Octopus sinensis | reverse complement strand
TAGTCATTGGCTTGGAAAAAGTACAACTCGTAGTTTATTTCATGCCACTAATCTATTCTTCAGTCCGAACCAAAATATATAATAATTACATTACTTTGTCTTATATGTCTATATTAGTACACACACACACGCACATACACACTCACACATACACACAGACACAATGTATCCTTGAAATAATATACCCAAATTTCATTAAGACACTGCATGTTTATCAATACTCTTGGCGTTGAAATCAATGTCAATTTCACTATCGACATTTTATGATATTACAATGATATTTCCACCATCTGCCACTATCTCACCGCCAGTGCACTTACAACTAATGAAATTACTACCAGCATGCTAATAGTAGTAGCTACACCTCTATGGAACTAGGCTATGTTAGTACTACATATGTATTAGTGGAAATAATTAAGACAACTAATTGATTGTTGTAAGGCTTTTGACGAGAAGAAAGCTCAATAGGAGTTGAACCGAGCTCATACAAAAAAACCCTCTCTATAATAAGTTGTACAACTACGAGCAAAAATATTAGAATGGCTACCTGTAATAGCGCATATATCACAAAGAACAAGATCAGAGTCAAATTGGTGTGTCAGTGTTTACTAGGAAAACCGTGCTTTTGTGATCAACCCGCGAAATTAGCAGCATGAAGAATAGAGGAGAAAAGAAAAAGACATAGAAACTATAGAAAAATGGAAGAGATAAAAGGGACGTTCAATAAGTAATGCCCCTGACCCACTTGCAATTGCTTGATCTAGCTGAAATTCTGCATTTGCAATTATTTATATCTCTATAGATTGAGTGGCGAATTACAGCTCTGAACTAATTGTGAGTCAAGTGTGGAATGGAGCCTGTTGAGTGTCGAGCAGTGATCCGGTTTTTGTATTTGAAAGGACGCACACCACGGGAGATTTTTGATGAAATGAAAGTAACTAATGGTGATATTGCTTCATCATATGACCTTGTAAAACGCTGGCATCGTGAATTCAAACATGGTCGGAACTCTGTGGAAACAGCCCCCAGATCTGGTCGCCTCCCAGCTGCCATTGATGAGGCATCTGTCCATCAAGTTGAAGCTGCCATTTTGGAAGATCGACGCATAACTATTTGCCAAATAGCCCATGAGGTCAAGATTAGTACCGAGTCTGTGGAAACTATCATTCATGACCATTTGCATATGCAAAAGGTGTCTGCCAGATGGATTCCCAGGTTGCTCACGCCTTTCCAGAAGCAAGAACGCGTCGAGTGCTCGAGGATGAATTTGGAGATGTGCCAAAAAGATGAGTCAAAATTTTTCAAAAGACTGATTACACAGGATGAAACCTGGATCCATCACTATGATCTAGTGACCAAAGCCCAGTCAATGCAGTGGAAGCACCGTGACTCACCTCCTCCAAAGAAAGCAAGGGTGCCCTCCGCTGGCAAGGTCATACTCACAGTCTTCTGGGACCAGGACGGAGTAGTGATGACAGATTTCCTGGCAAATGTTACCACAATTACAGGAGCCTATTATGCTTCACTTTTGAGAAATTAAGAGAAGCTATCAAAATCAAGAGGTGGGGCAAGATCAGCAAAGGCACCCTCCTCCTGCAGGACCCTCAGAAGCGCAGGTGTGCGGCTATGAACGCCTCCCCCATCCTCCTACTCTTCTGACCTTGCACCTCTTCCCAGCCATGAAGTTGTTTTTGAAAGGAAAGCGTTTCCCAGATGATGCAGCCTTGATTTCTGAAGTCACGTCGTGGCTGGAGGACCAAGCTGGGGTCTTCTAGAAAAACAGTCTCCAGGGCTGCATCAAACGATGGGAGAAATGCATAACTCTGGGTGGTTCCTACGTATAAAAAGACTAATAACTGTGCCAAGTTTCGTTACTCTACTGCTATGCGAAGTGGGTCAGGGGCATTACTTATTGAACGCCCCTCGTAAGATACGTCAAATCTATTATTTTCAGGTAAATTTAATAACATATTGCGCTGTGGAATTAAAAGGTAAATTTGTATCTAGTACTAATTTGACTTGCGTCTTTTTTGTTATAATATCTCTTTGAAATATATATTTGCGAAATAAAAAATCGTTTTGCTTACTATGTGTAGTTGGTTGTTTGATCAGTTCTAAAGAAGATGCCCTTCTACAAGACATCATCTTTCATACAAGTCTATTTTAATATATCACATATAATTACCTATATGAATCAGAATGGTTCCTAAATATATGTTACATCTCTCTCTCTCTCTCTCTCTCTCTCTCTCTCTCTATATATATATATATATATATATATATATATATATATATATATATATATATATATATTATATATATATATATAAATTAATTTATGTATTGGCTCATGTTTTCACTGTTTGATTTACCTAATAGTGGTTTTATCTCTAATTTAATATAATATAATATATTTATACTATAAAATTGGATTTAATCCTAAATCTAATTTTTCCCTGTAAGTTTGGATTTATTCCCTAATATTATTATTATTATATATATATGTATATATATATATAATATATATATATATATATATATATAAATATATAAATACACACACACACACACACACACACAAACATATATATATATGTATATATAAATATATATACACACACACACACACACACCACACACACACACACACATATATATATATACATGGGTACGTATACATATATTTATATTTTGGCATGTATGAATCAATCTAATTTACAACAAGAACTGAATATGAAATTTTTTGAGGCATGTGTAACTGCAGAAGGTCTAAATACAATGCCTAAAGCATTCAGAGCTTTTGTTATAGGCCATTGGTAATATATAATACGTATGCTAGAATTATTTTTATATATGGTAGAACACTTATGGATAGTAAAGTAGAAATGGAGACGCTGGAATTTGGTGCAGTATGCCTGCTGATGGTTCTGAAAAAGTGGGATCTTTGAAACGGTGTGATGAATCAGTGTGTCTGCCGTTTAGAGGTCATTGTATGTCAGCAGTTGATTCCTTTCCAATTAGTGGCTAGGATTTGTATTTGATATAGTCTGTTATGATTCTGTGTTTGTGTTTATCAGTCAAGCTATCTGAGATATAAAACCAATATTCTATTTGAAGGTTTCACCTAAGCTGTTGTTTGAGTCTGAAGCATTTTCTGTGCGTAAAGAGGAAAATTAGTTTTGGCGCACAGCCATTTCTATGCAATGCATTCAATGAATTCAAGAAATACCAGTAATGGCCGATCTATTTTTCGATTTAAATCGTCAATCAACTCTAGCAAGTGACTGACACAAGCAGAGGTGTAGCTGAATTCCACATCGTAATAACAACATCACCACTGTGACCAAAATCATCAGTCACCCTTTCGTAAGCAATAATTGGAATACATGTGAGATCACGAGGAAAGATCATTACTGATTGTAAGGCATGTAGATATCTGATAGTCACTATATATTGCCTATTCCAGTTAGACGTTATATTTCAATACCGAAAATCAAGCTATTACTTGTGCTTTGATTGAAACTTAACTGCGAGTTTAATGCTTTCCTTCGTTTTATGTTGGCATTCCTGAAATCGTTTATGCTGTAATTTTCAATGAAGATTTTCCCTCACGATTATAGTTATCACTTCATAAACAATCTAACTGAGTTTAAATTAAAAGAAAATGGTAGAAAAGTAGATGACATCATACTGATCATTGATAGTTTCCCTTGTAACAGCAATAACGCCTTCTTTATTGAAATATTTGATATATTTGATTAGAGTAACTGAGCATTCCGTATTTTTCTCCAACATTTCATGCTGACGTCGATCTATTTTTAATATCGCTTTTCTCTGAGTGTCTTTTGATAATAAATACGTGAAGTTCCTAATGTTTGGCTAACAGAGCATTCACATCATAAATACATATCCTTCTCATATTCTTGCATGGCAAACATTTAGTTTAGACATATGCGACCTAACATTGGAAATAAGTAGACCTAGAAAGGCTAAAATATATTATTACCCGTACTGGTTGAGAGAAAACTAAACTCTGTTTCGCAGTGTGATTGTACAAATAAAAATAAACTGCATATGGTGTACATTCAATGCACCGCAATAACAAATTAGTATTATTTTAATTGCAATATACCAATAGTATTAAAAATTGGGATTATTGATTCAATTTTGTGATATTAAAAAGTATAACATGCTCACGAGAATGGATATATTTTCTTTATTTATTGTTGTTCCACGAAAAGATGATAATAAATATGGGATTTGCCAAGTGAGTCTTTCAACTAATTCTTATTGTTCACTATGATGACGGTGATAATGAGAATTATGATGACGAAGATCATTAGTGTTCGGTAATATAGTAGTGTTGATGATATTAGTAGTATTTTTAGAACATTTTTGATAAGGAGTAAAAAAAAAAATCTATCGAATCAAATCATGTCATTCATCCATTTTGTCATTGATATAATCTGTACAACTAATGCAGTAAATTTGTGTTCATTAATGTATATCTTTATCTTTCCCATTTGATCAAAGGGTTTCTGAGAATATACAATAAAGAGGAAATGGAATAGGTACAAGTGTACTCACTCGTGCTACTTCATAGCAATTATCATCCCACAATGTGTTCACACTGTGGTCTATTTTGATATAATTGTCACGACTACACAAGCGTATTTTTCTTATGTGTATATATTTTGATTTTTATTTAAGTAAATTGTGGGAGCTACTTATAATGAGAGTGCTTTGTTAAGATTACTATTATGAAATATGTTTGCAGTCACGCTACGATATCTATCTATCTATCTATCTATCTATCTATCTATCTATCTATCTATCTATCTATCTATCTATCTATCTATCTATCTATCTATCTATCTATCTATCTATCTATCTATCTAATTGACATATATGTGATATATGTACTTCAAAACATAATCTAATTTGTTAATATTTATTGATGATTTATGAGCAGCCAAACGGAAAGACTTATTTGTGCAGAATAAATTTTGAATACACCTAATCTATACAATGTAATGAATGTTATTATTTTTGAACTTTGCATGACCCATGGAAACAACAGGGTATCCTCCAAGTATTATTTTAATTCCATAGAATTAACCACGTCTCTTCCAAATTACAATTCTATCGACAATTCTATCGCCTTGAAAAGCAAGGCACACATTAAACAAATAATCCTAAATACACAACGCCTGTGGAAGAGAGTGACGGAGACGATGATATACCACGGAAGCTCCAATGAGTGCGAGTCTGTTTTGTCAGAGTCAGTGTATGATTAACGAGTAACTGCATCTATTTTAAATAATTTGGTTTCTATAGTTAAAGCTTTTTCCTGTTTCTTAATGTCTTACCACATTTAGTTTCACCTGTTGAGTTCTCCGATTCAGATCGCACCATACATCATATTAACTTCCTTCAATTTGCCAATAAAATGTAATCATAATTTAGCACAAAAGACGATTGAGGTATTTGAGATGATAAAAAATATCATCGTTTATTTTTAATTTGAGCAATTGATTTTTACGATAAATTTAATTCAGGAGGGTGGAATAAAATTAGGATAATTACTTAATAATCCTGAGAGAGATGAACTGCAAATTGCACGTTAATGGGATGTGAAATAAAAGTTTTATGAATTACTGGATAGCTTTCTAACTGATATTAGGGTTTTTAATTCGACTATACCCAAGTGGCCAAACATGCATCATGAACCACACTATTGATTGTGATAACAGAAAAAACGCCCAGGTGTGATCACTAGGTGTGACCGTTTCTCTAACACGCAAAGTGGTACTTGTATCATCCCTGTTGGGACTAGCATATGGCTAAGGAATGACAATATCTTCAGAAAGAGGTAAACGGAAACTGATGAGCATAATTCCGAGGAATTATTAAAATAGGTGCGGGCTGTTATGTGACTTCAAAAAGCGTCATAGCAACGGGAATTTGAAAAGAAATACGGGAGATATTGATACAGCGATCAGTTTAGTGAGTATATTAGTGATGTCACTGATGAAGAGAAGAGTGTTGAAGAGAATACATTTTAAATAATCACACATATACTTGTTTTAGAGAAACTTTAGAATTTAGGGTAGTGGCTGGACATCTGATGTGCAGTCTCTACCCTAAATTCTAGAGTTAGAGATGAGTTGATAGGTGTGTGTATGTGTATGTGTATGTGTGTGTGTGTAAGAGATAGAGAGAGAGAGAGAGAGAGAGAGATGGAGAGAGGAAGAAAGATAGTGATATTTCGGCTGTTTTTCTCCCCTCTCAACATTTTTGCTGGTCAAAGGTCACCGTCTACAATTTCCTCCACAAGTTGACTACAATCACGATCCAGTCTTCTTCGAGTGGAAAGCCAGTTTTCATTTATAGTTTTCTAGATTGGATTAAAATGATCATTCATTCGTTTTTTTTTTTGTGTTCTGATCTCAATTCTATTTTCAGTATATTTTTCTTCGTGTTTAAATTAATTTCAAATTTTTTATTGCGTTTTCCTACATATTTTACAGAGATCATGTCTAGTTACCCTTCCTTTCTATACTTCAGGTAGTTAACAGCTTTTCGCCAACGTACAAACAGGCAAATACACACGCAGGTATTTGCGACAGTCTAGTGAAGCACTGCAGGTCAGGTAAAAATATTATCATTTCGAATATCAGACAGGATTCATCTCATAAAGCTACTACTCATAATCTGTTCAGTGCTTTGAAATATAATTAATTAAAACAAGTCTGGTGTTTTGAATTTATTCGAGGAAGCAGTTAAAAGGCTTCTGTACAATTCTACACCAACCCCGCAAAGCTGTCTCTCTATGCACAATTGTTGTTGAGTTGCTTCCAAATCATACTGATATTGGGCGTTGTAGACAGAGACGTAGCCATAATTGTAAATATGATGAGATCCAAACGCAACTACTTCACCGATAGTAAATTATACTTAATCTATAATCGTTAGCATTTCGTTGGTAGGAAATTTTAATAGAGGACGGGTGCTTGGCAGCGGATTTGAAATTGCTTAAATATGAGAGGAGGAAGCACTCCGTCGGTTACGACGATGAGGGTCCCGGTTGATCCGATCAACGGAACAGCCTGCTCGTGAAATTAACGTGTAAGTGGCTGAGCACTCCACAGATACGTGTACCCTTACCGTAGTTCTCGGGGATATTCAGCGTGACACAGAGAGTGACAAGGCTGGCCCTTTGAAATACAGGTACAACAGAAACAGGAAGTAAGAGTGAGAGAAAGTTGTGGTGAAAGAGTACAGCAGGGATCACCACCACCCCCTGCCGGAGCCTCGTAGAGCTTTTAGGTGTTTTCGCTCAATAAACACTCACAACGCCCTGTCTGAGAATCGAAACCGCGATCCTACGACCGCGACTCCGCTGCCCTAACCACTGGGCCATTGCGCCTAAATAGGAGAAGACAGTATCGAAATACCCAGTTCCTTCCTATCACCTTTCTTGATATAAGGACCAAACTCGGTTGGTGAGTGATGGAGAAACGTATAAGTACCATCATCTGTCGATAGCTGCTCACGTGAATATCACTCGAAGAAAAAATTATATATAATATAAAAGTTGAAGTATGCAGGAGTGGCTGTGTAGTAAGTAGCTTGCTTACGAACCACATAGTTCCGGGTTCAGTCCCACTGCGTGGCAACTTGGGCAAGTGTCATCGGGCCGACTAAAGACTTGTGAGTGGACTTGATAGATGGAAACGGAAAGAAGCCCGTCGTATATATGAATATATATATATATATATATATATATATATATATATATATATATATATACACACACATACATATCTGTATGTGTGTGTATGCGTTTGTGTGTCTGTGTTTGTCTCCCACAACATCACTTGACAACAGATACTGGTGTGTTTACGTTCCCGTAACTTAGCGGTTCGGCAAAAGAGACCGATAGAATAGGTACTAGTCTTGTTAAAAAATAATAAGTCCTGGTGTCGATTTGTTCGACTAAAAGGCGGTGCTCCAGCATGGCCACAGTCAAAGGACTGAAACAAATAAAAGAGTAAAAGAGAGTAAAAAGAATAATGAATTTGCATGTATAGTGTGTTCTAATCAATAAGTATGCAGACTGTTGCATTAGTATCGAAGGTAAAGCACGCAGAGTAAAGCCGCTTGGTACAGATTGAACTTGAACTCTGCTGTGCATGTGCATTAAGCCTTAACATTCTAGGTCAATTCCGCTGTTTCTAAGAGTGCTTGAAAGGAAGGTGTGTAGCGTGTGATAGTCGCATTGGTCATACCAGAGAAAATTGAGCAGGGAATCCGCATCAAATTTTGTCAAAAGCTTGGCGATTCCTGCTCAGAGGCCAATGCAAAGTTTTCAAAAGTTTCTATTGTTATTCACACATCCAAGGAAAACTCGTGGAGGTGAAACCCGAGTGTCTCTTTGGTCAGTTGAAAGCAGTTTTGGCACAAACTTGGCAGACACGCGTCTCATACCCAAACATTCAGTGATAACGGACTGAACTGAACCTTAACTAATCTGCATATCCTTTGATAACTCAGGGATGGTGATTCAACGATATATTGTGTGGAGGTACATGGCCTACTGGTTAGAGCAGCGGACTCGCGGTCGAGGGATCGCGGGTTCGAATCTCAGACCGGGTGATGCGTGTGTTTTTGAGCGAAACACCCAATATCCATGCGGCTCCGGCAGAATGTAATGGCGAACTTCTGCTAACACTTTCGCCACAACTTTCTCTCACTCTTTCCTCCTGCGACTTGCAGCTCACCTGCGACGGACCGGCGTCCCATCCAGGAGAACCCGGGAAACCGGCCCCCTATGAGTCAGGCATCACTCGAGAAGGAACAAGCAAATTCGACGATATCTTCTCACAGCTGCACGCACATCTGTGATGTTTTTCTCTGTTCTACTGCTTGCTGGTCTCCCAGAACGTTCGTCACTATCGACATTTTTTCGGCCAAGCTGGAAGTGTCTGAAGCACTCGTAAATCTGTGTCCAGTAGCTCATACACTCCTCTCCATACATTGTCTGCAACATTGTGTAGTCTTCGGAGCAGGTGTCACCATGATAACTTTCTCTGTCATTGTCAACGCGACGATCACACGCTCCTTTCTTCCAAGCACTGCTGTAAACAGAAGAAGTGGGTAAGAACGTCAAAACTTATTGTGCAGGCACAGCAGAGTCTAGAGGCAATCTTTGCCAAGCTACTTTACTCAACGTGCTTTAGCTTTGTTACTATGGCAACAGACCGGATACTTATTGATCAGACCTCGTAAGTGTCCGTAAATATATCAGTTTCCATATATTTATATGGATATAAGCATACATACATATAAATAAACAACGCGCGCACGCACGGACACGCACATATTTGTAATGCTTAGAAATACAGCGGGAAGTGGTATAGTGAGAAGAATTATACATAAATTAACATTTCTAAATTGCATTCCAATTTATATTTAATGCGTTTTATGCTTTAGGACGACCTGCACCAATTAACTAACGTAGAAATGGCGAACCTTGAATTTGTATCATGCCAATAACAATAGGGAAAATTTAAGTTGAACGAACAATATATATAACAATATATATATATAGATATATATATATATATGTATGTAGGTATGTATGTATGTATATGTACATATATATATATCTATATATATATACACACATATATACATACATGTACATATATACATATATATGTATGTATGTATATATTTGTACATATACATATATATATATGCATACAGATCACCATGTTGATTCCCTAGCTTCTGCACGTATTTTCTCTCCTTGTTTCTCTCCGTGTTTCTTTTCTGTGGATCTTTCTGTTGAAGAGCGTAGGCTCGAAACGTAAAAGACTTGTTTTATTTATATTCCTGAGCGCCATACTAATACAATTGTTTGTTTGTATTCCACCAGACTTCGTCTTTTGTTTATTTTCATAAAGCTTCCCCGTTATATATGCATACATATACT
>NC_042997.1:8116248-8163748 GCF_006345805.1 Octopus sinensis | reverse complement strand
GTAGGCAAGTGAATTTAAGAGGACATACGCTGAGCTGGTGGAGCATGATGACGATGGTTATGCCAATTACTGTAAATAGCTTACTACTAGCGTTACTGTTAGGCATAGTTGTGATAGTTTTGTACATCCGGACTATTGTGGCTTTGAATTTCACCCATATTTGAATGGGGTTTTTGCTACGCACACATTTGATAAGGAAAAGACAAAATAGCTTGCGGTTATCTAATTCAATCCCTATAACTTATAACTTCAAAGCTGAACACACAAAGTATATAACAGTAAAATACTGGAATTATTCTAATTGTGGGTATTATACCATTATGAAGTTTGGTAATAGTAGGAATATTGTGAATATCATTATGTTAAATATTATTTGTTTCAGGCTTTTGATGTTGTACCTGATTTAATTATGCGTCTTATAGAACCACAGCCCGTGACGTAGGATGTAGGGCATTTGCTAATTTATACATAGCCATTATTTCTGCAATGCGCCCCATTCCAGATTAAGATCGAGTGTTTCTTGTGTTAGTTCCTGAATACTTTGATGCCTTTCCCCAAATTTTCAATAATAATCGTCAGTATCATGTCCTTGTTAATTTGTTGCCTCCGGAGTTAGATAATTTTATACTTCAAGGAGGTATATTACATTTTTTGTACTATAGAGTTTCTTCATCTCAAAGGCTTCAATATTTGGCTTGTTTTGTTCTTCCCTGAGAAATGTCTCACAACAGACTCACTTCGTCGTTTTCAAGGGCTTTCATTGTTATGCTCAACATTAATTATAAATATTTTCTGTACGTGCAAAACCACTTTCTTCCAATAATCCAGAAAATTATTGCAACAATTTTGCTTTACTACACTTATTGTATTCATTCTTAGCTAACTTAGGGTTTCACTTGAATGATCTCATATTCTACGTGAAGACGAATTTTACTGCTGCTTCTTTATTGATCAAATTTACTTTCAAGATTTCTTTCTGCAGGGCAAAATCATGTGCCCGGTTTCATTCTTCATTATTCCTTTCTTTTGCCATAGGCATTTCACCTTATCCCTTATCTCTTCTATGTTTCCTGAAAAGCAGCAAGGTAGAATTTTCTTTCCTTTAGATCTGATCTCTTCGTTTCTCCTTTATACTCATTTATCTTTCTCGATTCAACAAATTTTGAAAGACACTCTCTCACTTCCACGGGGCTTTTCTTCTTTTTCTTTTCGATAGGAATCCTGACTTGTCTTCTCTATTAACTCTTTCGACATACCCGTTATTAATTCTAGTGTCCAGTAGTGTTCATTGCATTTTATAACAAGTACTTGACGTTTTTGCAAGATTATGTCGTCGGCGTTTGTATAATCAGTCCACGCGACGCATAAATTTGTCCATCTCTTCCGGTAAAACCTGAGAAACACATTATCAGCTATCAATAGGTCTTACATTCCCTTGTAAATTCTAACGGAATTTCTGCTCATAAGGCATTAAATTGCTTTCTTAAAGATGATGATCTATTGCTTCAGCAACTATCATTGAGGAGTTTCCACACAATTTGAGTGAGAATTTTTACTTCCAGTTCTTCCTTTTGTTAACCACTCGATTGATTTCTGTCTTCTGGTAAAAACAAAAATCACTCTGCTGCTTATGCTATGACTACAACGACAAGAACAGCAGCAACGATAGGAACAGCCAGAAAAAAAGATCAGATAAGCTAAAGCCTCCTTTCATCTTCCTTCCTTCCTTCCTGCATTATAATTAAAGAGAAAAATAGGGAACCGAAGTAGTGACAAGGGGCCACCAGAAACGACAAAAATTTAGAAGCTAAAAGTTTTAGTCGTAATACAAAAACACACATGTAGACCAAACAGAATCACAAAAAAAAACAAAAACAGTCCATGAATACAAGAAACAAAACAACGCCAAAAACAACAAAATGGACGGAATCCCAAACCGGGCAGTTTGGGGATTTTAGAGTAAACAAGATGCTATTTAGAGAGGCCCTTTAAAAGACATTCATGAAAATTTATTCAGACTAACTGTTCACACGATGACGAAAATGAGTAACCTCCCGTTCTGTTTTCTCCATTAGAACATTCATTCTGTTCCTCCGTTTAGGATGGCAAATGTATATGTTATGAATTGCTACTGACATGCATAGTCATACACTCAACCTCAATTCACTTAATGTAAAAGAGGCAGCCCGTACCAAAATAAAATTCTCTGGAAAGCACGGACACAGTTTTTAGTTTTACAACAAGACATGTAAACTCCCAGAAAGAATCAGATTTAGAGATACATAAGATTTTCCTGGATCCGGGTAGTAAATCGGTGGTACTGAGAGCGTGTGGAAACAAAGGGAGTGCTTTAGACTGCACTTCTTAAGATGTCTAGAAACATTCTTGCGGACATCGTATCCTTTTCTGCTAGCGGGGATTGAAATTGTATTAATCTCATAACTTTTCCTTTCTTCCTATTTTCCCTCATCTTGAACTGGATAAATACCTACTCATATTGCCATGTTCCTCTTTTATCGGACACTTCCTCACCGGATGTTCCTCAAATAACTAAAATAATCGTCGCAATAATCAGTATTATTATTACGTTTAATGCTTTGATAGGGCAGAGTTATCCGGGCTTTTGTTGGTTTTCTCATCCAGTTGCTCTCTCTAGTGTTCACTCCTACCAGGGAAATTTTCTTATTGCACTTTTTATTGCTATATATTTTGTTTTTGTTGACTTCATATCATTAAATGCATTCTTCACTAATTGATGCCCACGTATCAAACTTGTACTTCCCTTATTATTTTGGATCATTGTACTCTATAAGTATCATAGGGGCTCATCGCTCTTTTACAGGTGGCCAATGCTATCAACTGAAATTTCACTTTAGCATTATATAGTGGGTGGAGGCGCAATGGCCCAGTTGTTAGGGTAGCGGACTCGCTGTCGGAGGATCGCAGTTGCGATTCCCAGACCGAGCTTTGTGTGTGTTTATTGAGGGAAAACAGCTAATCAGAACTCCACGAGGCTCCGGTAGGGGGTGGTGGCGATCCCTGTTGTATTCTTTCGCCCCAACTTTCTCTCACTCTTTCTTCCTGCTTCTTGGGTAACGCTGCGATGGACTGGCGTCCCGTCCAGCTGGGGGGAGCACATACGCCACAGAAACCAGGAAACCGGGCCCATGAACCTGGCTAGGCTTGAAAAGTTCGCGAAAAGAAAAAATTATATAGTGGATAAGATTCATAATGTTCTCATGGAAACTCTTATTGTGTCGGAGACGGACTGACGTGTCGATCTTTATAATGATATAAATATTGAGGTTGAGATAGTTGTTGATATTACTGATAAAGCTGATAACGATCGTGCTGTTACTTTTGTTGAAGAAGATACATTAGTGAGGTTTCTCTTGACTTATATTATGCTGCCGTGATGTTGCGGATGCTGTTGACTTTAATCTTGATATTGATAATTCTGTTTGTGTTGCTGATGAGATTGGTGAAAATGATGATACTGATAATGATGTTAATGTTGGTGATATGTTATATTTCATGTTAGTAATGATATTGTCAACTTTATATTGATGCTTTGTTGTTAGTATTGATATGGCTTTGCTATAGCTAATGATGTTCTATATAAGTCGATGCCGTTTTTTTTTTTATGTGTGAGATATTGTTGGTATATGGAATAATTGATATTGCAGCTGATATTGTTGATGTTGCTTATAATAATAGTTTTAGAAACGCTGTTATTTTTACTGTTAATATTTTTACAATACTATTACAGTTGATTGTGTTTTGATACTGTTGAAATTCGTTTTGCTGATATTCTTCTCAATATAATTTATGCTGCTGAATGGATTGATAACGTTGGTAACATTACTGTTGACAATGTTCATGGTCTTGATGTTATCGATATTGCTTATGTTATTGCTGTCATAGATACTTCTGTACCTGTTACGTTCTAATTCGCTTGCAAAATGATACACTACCTCTTTTTTTATATATTTTACTTTCATAATTTTCCTCTTGTTATTGAATTTTTTCCTGCTGTTCAAATTGTCTTTGTTGTCACTAGACTTGTTGACTTGTTCCTCCCGAATATGTCCAAGAAGTTATTGTTGCTCTTTTTTGTATCTGTTCTGGCTGTTCTCGTCGTCAATAATGTTTCGATGTTGTTTCTTGCATTGTTCTAATTGGCTGTATTTGCAATTTTTCTTTCACAGCATGCAGTTGCCGAGGTTGTTGCTGTTGTTATTGTTGGTGTCACTATACATGTAATTTATTGCTGTTGTCATTGGTGATTTTCTCCTTACATGTGGTTTCTCTTCTTGCCAACATGATGATGTATTAGTTTATTTCGCTATTATCTTTATTGTTGTTGTTTTCTGTTTTTCTGGTTGTTGTCATAGATTAACTTTTGTTTCCATTGTTGTTGCCATTCGCCGAAGTTGTTTTTTTTTTTATCCTATTGTTTTCTTTCTTCCTTGTAATCATTAGATTTTGATTATATCACTGAAGACTCACCACTGCCTGAAGGATGCATATATCATTTCTTAGAATGATGTCGCAGTTCACTCTCTTTCTCACTCTCTCTGTCCCATCATCGTCTTTTATGCTTTCACGTTCACTGCATGTATTAGTATATTGTGCTTCGTACACAATACATCATTTTTATTCATTAAATAAGTCTAAGATAAGTTTGTAGAAATTGCACTTAGTTTTACATTTTACAGACGAATCCAATGTCTTTTCTTTTGGAAAAAATATTTAACTTTATTTTGTTTACTTCTATTATCAGTAAATTTCAATGTTTTTGATAGTAATTGTCGATCTTGATATAGCATATATTAGTTTTCCAAACTGTATATATGGCTATATTCATCCATATTTAAATCTACACTATACACATACATACACCCATCTGCACACATGTATATATGCAAATGACTACACACACACGCATACATACATACATACATACATACATACATACATACTACATACATACATACATACATACATACATACATACATACATAAATACATACATATGTATTTGTTTTTGTGTCAACTATTGAATAGATCTACTTAATGTTAAACTGAAAGATTACTAGAGTAGATATTTGTTAACTATTACGTTTCTCTTGTAAATTTAAAATGCCAGCTCATTCTTAGTGCTACTAGTAATATGTAATGCGATACGTCACTTTAAACTGTTGGGCCGTCGTTGAGTAAACCTGTACCCTATCAAACCTGCACCTTCAGAGAAGGATTTGCAGAACACTGTGCGGGACGAAAGCAAGATATGTCAATGGGTAGATGAGTTAAGGAGAGTCACAAAATATCTAACAGGTGTAAGAGACATCTACTATAGACTTTGTTGAATCATCCTTCTGGGAGAAGACGAACTGTGCTTGAACACCCCTATCCTCATTTGCATCGAGTGATGTAAACTATTTCTCTTCCTTGGCCATATACACACGTTGTTCAGTGAATGTAATTGGCTCTCCCTTTAGGCATAAATATCACTTCATTTTTAACATCTCAATTAACAATTCTATTATACATGGCCGTAGCTGAAGATAAAGCTCTCAATGGAAGGTTCTATCATGGATCATGACTGGTGTCAGTATGGAAGATCAACTCTTAGAACACCTACTCCAGGAGGTACCCATCATAACTACATATGTGGAAAAGTGCATAGCAAGAAAGAAATACTACATCCTTAGTGCTCTTCTTTAACAGTTCATCCATTGTTCGAAACTGAGTTGCAGCTATCATATATTACTCTCTCTTTCTCTCTCTTATATATATATATATGCATATGTTTATATATATATATATATATATATATATATATATATGCTATCAACATATATATATATATATATATATATATACATGTTTCCATATGTACATATACGTTATACATTCATACATACACACACGAGCGCGCACTTTCATACACAATCACACACACATACACCAGCACACACTCACGCACACACACATATATGCTCTTTCCATTTCTACCGTATAACTCTTTGCTAGTTCCATTCCAAAATGGTGTTACGATGATGAATCAGTACCTATGCAATTGAGAATATTTCTACAGTACTTCACATGGGTTAAATGAGATACTTTGAT
Organism: Octopus sinensis; assembly: GCF_006345805.1. NCBI lineage: Eukaryota > Metazoa > Mollusca > Cephalopoda > Octopoda > Octopodidae > Octopus > Octopus sinensis. The sequence continues at coordinate 8,157,616 of NC_042997.1, read as the reverse complement.
AAGGCTGACCCCAGCTACATTTATAGCAGTGGTTGGCTTCTCTGGAATGGCATATAGCTGATTATTCATGCAATACGTCCATATCCACTCCGAATAGATTTCTTCCGTTAGATATTAGAAACCTTTGTGCCGTTGAAAACTACACTGTTGTAGCATGTACTTCTTATTTTCCATGTAGTCTTTGGTAACATCGGAACTACGAAGCGGTACTGAAGATTTCCTGGAATTGGGTAAAAGAAAATACAAGAGGAACAGTAACATGATTTTATTCAGCATATTCCCCTCTCATTCTCTTATTCTATCAATTCTTCAGTTTTCCTAAGCCCTGTGAAAGAACTCGGAAGATTGGAATTCCAGCCCGGCCTTTCTTGATACACTTAAAGCCAGACACTTTTCAGTACCTCCTTCAAAGTTACTTTCAATATCATTCGTGCGTAAAAATAATAAAATTGTACTCTACAACAGTATAAAATAACCCACCATATTAATATAAAACTGAAAAACTGCTGTGTTATAATTGCACATAAAACAAAAATTGACACACACACATACACACACACGTACACACATACATACATACATACATACATACATACACACACACATATCACACATATAATATATAAAAAAATATATAAAGGAGCAGGCGTGATTGTGTGTTAAGAAGTTAGCTTCCCAACCACATGGTGCCAGGTTCAATCCCATTGCGTGACAACTTAGACGAGTGTATTCTTCTATAACCGCGAGCTGACCTACGCCCTCTGTGTAGATTTGTTAGATGGAAAATTACATATAAAGCGAGAGAGAGCTGAAATTTACAGAGAAACAAAAGACGAAGGCAGGTGTAAAAACGACAAGCAGGGGTATTAGTTTGACGCTCGGGAAATGTGAGAGAGTCTTTTACGTTTCGAGCCTACTCTCTTCAACAGAAAGGAATATGAGGAAATAAACAGAGAGGATAAAAAGAGAGAATAAAACAGCTTTTAGATTTAGCGATCAATCATGGCGAGAATGCTTGTTTGTATCTCTATGTGTATGGTCATATGTATGTGTAATGAACAAAGAAGCAGATTTTAATTATGTTCGTTCAAAGATAATGATTTACTCCGATGGAAATTCTTTATGTAAATACATGTCTTGCTGTTGTGGGTGGTGTCGTTGTTTGTTAGACCTATGCTAATCTTGCTCAATCTGTCTGATGATCAATGTCATTCTAATTGCGTCAAGTAACATTTCTGTTTTATTCAAGGAATTGAAGTTCTCATTTTTAAACCTGGTTCTACCTAAGAGAAATGTGACTGTGATATCTAGCATGTCAAACTTCTACGAAGCAGTTTTCTCTATCAGTTATTTATATATTATTGTGTAATTTGCTGAGCATCGTTTTATGGCAAGGTAAAACGAAAAAGCATTTCTCAATATACGACATTTTTGTCGCTTATATGGCCTGGAAACAAAAATTTATTTAGAAGATTCTTTTAAACATTTGCGAGCATTTTCTCTAGCATTCACAGCAATTTGGGGATCTGCCATCCATGAACTCCACTTCATATCACTGACTTTAACAATGTTATATGACATACCGCTGCTTTACATTACCCGACAATCATCCCTCACAAAACCCCACCTATGCCACTGCATTCAGTAAATTTATATATATATAATAACACCATAAACAGTGATAATATGCTTGGCAAATATACTCTCTCTAATATTTCACTAATGGAACACCCATCATAATTCTTAGACTTGGCATTCAACTGAAACTAACCTTTATTTTTGTCTATTAGATAATTTGTGGTACTTATAGTCAACTGAGAAATATTTCTTAAGTGCCTCGTGGTCCTTGCTTTATATTCTTAGTGTATTGTGGTTTTAAAGAAGAAACATTTTTTATGCTTTCAGATATAATCATTGCTTAGGTAAGCATTCAACTCTTTTTACATTGAATCTCTTATCCTTTAAGGCATTGTACATTTAAGATACAGAATAGTAAGATGTATTCATTGGAATATGTATGTATCTATATATACACACACATATATATACATACTTACATACATACATACATACATATATATAATATATATATATATATATTATATATATATATATATTATATATATATATATATATATATATATATATACCAATGCAAAGACAAGTATGTACACACATATACATACTATGGACACAAACATACTCGCATACAGATATAACAATGCGTATGTAGAATATATTGCTAGGAAATAAATGTTATTTCAAACAAAACATAATAATTGATGTACTCATTCAGATCTTCCTGCATCAGTTGTTTGATCAGCAAATAGCTTTGTGATAGCTGAATGGTGGAATAACGTGCCTTAAGCAGAAACTGAATTTTGTCATTCAAAATTATCTTCTTCCCATTACCCGTGTTTTCTATGCTGGAACTACTTGGTTTTATAGATTTTAAAGTACCTTCTGGTTGAAAGTTAACCTAATTATTACCACATGAGATCTTTCGTGAGAAATACTTTGCCTTTTATTTGCATTCCAATATTAGATTTAAGAAATTATTGATAGAAATCATATCAAAGAAAATAGGCCTTTCAATTATAATTTGTTGAAATGTATCCAATATCATGACCATTTCCTATGTCAAGCAATCGGCGAGAAAATAGATACATAAACGAACGACAATTTTAGGGGAAACAATACGCATAATTACCTCTATAAAGCAGTCAGATATCGTAGGATGGAATGTAATCTTTATATGAAACTAAATGAAATGCATTTTCATTAAATAAAGATGTTTTAAAATTACAGTTATATTTCCATAAAATTTAGATTTGATAAAACAATTCAGAAGTTACATTTCAACGTTTAACATGTTTGAACTTTGCATTTTACGAATCTAGTTAGAATGTCACTTATTATTGACACTGATAATTCATGTATAATATCTGAAGATATGTTACCAGTATTAAAATGAAGAAGAAGAAGAAGAAGAAGAAGAAGAAGAAGAAGAAGAAGAAGAAGAAGAAGAAGAAGAAGAAGAAGGAGGAGGAGATGGAGAAGGAGAAGGAGACGAAGAAGGAGAAGAAGGAGAAGGAGAAGAAAAAAGAAATTTTTTAAATGATTTTCAATGATTTTCATTCTGTAAATTTTTCTATGTATTATTTGAAAATTACTTTTTAATCTGATGTTATTTTATGCCTCTTCATATTTCTGTATTAGAATTTATATACTGATGCTATTGTTGTTTTCAAGGCCAGGTCATGATCAAAGTTGATCTAGCTGCAACAATTTCCTTTTTTGTACGAGCGGGACTATATTGTCTAATGTAATTGCCTTTCTTCTTTTGTTTTTGCAATTAACTGTGATTGGCGGATAAATTTAGCACCTGCTTCTAACAAGTCGAACAACTGCGTAGTTGCCCCTTCATAAGGTCTAGTTTACTTATTCGTTTAATTACATACACAAATATACACAAAGAAATGGGACCATCATTTTATAAACTAAAGACCATATTTGAAATTCAGAATGGTCGTCGTCGAGATCATCCTCATCATCATGACCAGCAGCAGCCGAAGCATCAGCAGAAACAGCAGCAACAGCAGCCGTTCAAGAATTTTGACCTGGAGATCTCCATTTCGAGCGACTTCGAGGGCCACCTCCCAGTGGTGTTGGGCGTCAACGAAGAGCCTTCGGCTACAACAAGACGACCAAAGTTCTTTTTTTCAAGGTCTGGGGTCTCCCGCCCCTAATCCCTAGACCATCACCTAATCCCCCTTATCCGTCTTGTTGGTTAACAACAACAGCAGCTGCAAAAGCAGTAGCGGTGGAAGCAGTAGTAGTAGTAGTAGTAGTAGTAGTAGTAGTAGTAGTAGTAGCAGCTGTAAACACCTTGTAAATGTGATTAAAGATAGCTGCAATTCTTGCATATCTTTTAACAATTCCTTACTTTCACTCCCTTTACCTCTGTTACATTTTTTTGGCTGGAATTCGGGCCAATCCATATAACAGTAAGTATGGCGAATAAAAGAATAAGAGAGCATACTACAATTTTCATATCTGGGAACATTCGTAATTTTTTCTAACATCTGATGGATACCTATGAAATACTACGACAGAGGATGCAGGGTAGCACCGACATTGCTAGAAACAAGAGTGAAAGACAATTAAAGCCACAAAAGTACATTTTCTATGTGCTGACAGGGGAGATAACCGCCCCAAAGCGAGCGTGGTTACGATACAAACAAGCTAACATATATATATATATATATATATATATAGTGTGTGTGTGTTTGTGTGTTTGTGTGTACAAATAGATGTATGATTGCTACTGTTTAGTTAAGAATTTCATGATCCAGTCTGCATTAAGTGTTATGGTTAAGCTGCTACTATAGTTTGTAGTATTGTTTATGGTATATAATGCATTACAGAGTTTTGGTTCAGTGTAACAATAATGCAATAAATTGTGTCTCCGACTTTCCATTATCGTTAAGCATCCAATTGCCCCTAGGACATTTAATGCAGTTGTTTCTGTCACTGCATTAGATGTCCTAGTGAACTACAGGTAGGAATAAGTGATATAAAGTTGTATTATCTTACATTATCTTATATATACACAGGGTGTCCCAGAAGTTGCGCACCACCCTGGTTTTTTAAAAGAATACACCCTTATTGATTTCAAAAACACTTTATTGAAATTAATCGTAACAAATGCTCAAATTGAGCAGCCTCTACAATCAAGCATGCAGAAAAAATATAATTAAATAAAATGCTTTAATTATTTGTAATGAAAACCAGAATGGTGCGTGACTCCTGGGACACCCTGTATATTATTATTATTATTATATATTAGACTGCAAAACTTTTTTCAAATCAAAAGGAATTCAATTCTCTAAAGCATGGTACAATCACATAGTTCTTAAGTATTACCATGTTACTAATTAAACAGTATCGACAATATATTAAAAATGTAAATAATTAAACACATGCTAACACGTGTATGTGTGTGTTTACTGATATAAATGGACATGTATACGTATGTATAGTTTCTCCTTTTATTCATGCTTAGTCTCAGTCCGAGTACTGCGGCCATGCTTGGCCACAAATTTGAAGAATACCGAGCAACTACCGTTATAGTTCTATGAGCTAATTAATATGTCGAACGAACGACTAACACAGAGAGCTACTTCATCTGACGTACATTTATGTCTACTGTTTTATTTTCATTGCTATTAATATTTTAGTTCCAATGATTTCAATCTGTAGAATTTATAAAGAGACTTAATAGAATACAGTTTCGTTCAACGTGCTTGTCTGATTGCTTCATAAGTTTGATATGCGCGTATTGAGTTCTGTTTGTCTGATTATCCTGTTCATTCTATGAAGCCTATGTGCATACATACGTATATATATATATATATATATATATATATATATATATATATATATATATATATATAATATATATATATATATATATATATATATATACAGATATACATATATATATATATGTATAGATAGATAGATAAATATGTATGCATTTATATGGACGTGTGTTTCTCTGCGCGTGCGTGCGTGCCAGTGTGTACGTGCACATCCGTAAGTGTATATGTATAGTAATAGTTTTCAATAAAATGTCGAAAGCGCTTTTCTTTATTATCACAGAGGATTAATAGATAGCGGTCTTGCTAATAATTCATAATTTGTTTATTGACCTTTATTTCCTGCGGCATTTTGCAAACAATCTGGCATCTAATCAATAAGAACGCTTTAGATGTTTACATGAATTTCTATCAAAATTACCGAAAGAATTACCAACCTCACTATGTTGCTATTGTTTTTCTTCACATCACTTCTTTGAATGTATCATATTCTCACAATTGGCTCTTTCAGGGGAAACTTCAACAATGTAAAGAATTGACATGTTTATTTTAAGATTATTGTTATAGACTCTTTTTTTAATACGATGACATTTTGGCTTTCAAATATTTTGTTAACTCTATTTAATTTCCTTTAAAACATTTCACCACCAAATTGTCCCTTCTATATCATCCTTTGACAAATAATGCCATTTTATTCTTTTGATGGTTATATAGTTTTAAGCCCTGAAATTGGCACTATCAGACGTAAGAAACAAATCCAATTCAACTTCGATCAACTCCTCATTCATTATATGGTAGTGTGCTCTAATTTCAGGTGAATTGATTGATTTTTATAGCAGGATCCTCAAATGCGTGGAGGCTTTCTAGTTGGTTGTTGTTCATATGATTGAATAAATGAACTAGGATTTCATTTGAAAATATTTATTTCCTTTTAGTATAAAGAAATTATTGACAGCAATTTTCAGAACTGCAGATATCATTGCAATAGGCCTTGTTATACTGGATATTCAGTCCACCTTTAATTGCCATATTTCTGGTGGATTGCCGAATCAGATCTGTTGGGGGAAAAGTGCTTAGTATATTAAACAAATTTTTCTCAAAATTCAGATTAAAATTTTTAAAAAAGGTGTATCCGTCATAATTTAATTTAGTGACATATTCAACTTACGTGATTTCTAAAGCAACATTGAGAATGCAAATACCATGATTTGAACCGAACACTGAAACAAGAAGTTCTATAGGATTGAGTATTGTGTTCTTTGCGTTAATTAACGGATTTTAAAATTACTATATGATCTATATTATTTATAAGAATGTCAAACATATACAAAAATTTGTACAAATTTACTTAACCGTTCAAATGATTGTTTGTCTTGGTAATATATTTAAAGACATGCGCTCATCATGCAATGTGTAATAAGAAGATTAAAATTCGACAAGAATATCACGTTTTGATGTTATTTTAGCAAGTGCAATTAAATACACGTAATGTTGATTTTTAACATTATTATCGTTCTAAATTTCATAAAAACGCCAGCAAATACTAGAGGTAAATGATTATAAAAAGGGTGAGGGGAAACATTGCATATTTGTTTCGTACATTTAAAATTCAATGCTTTATTCAGAAAATTTTCAATAATTTCTAGATTTAACCACATGTCTTTATTTCTTGTGAGGGAGAGGCTGATATTATACATCTTTAATACATGTCAATCTAATTTCACAAATTTCTATCAGAAGTTCACTGATACAATCCGCACCAGAAATAATTCCACTCCAAGCAAAACGCAGAAAACACTATGTAGGCACGGTATCTACTAATTGTCGCGGTTCACCTGCAAATTATCCATCAAAGTACATTTTACTTTATTTAAGAAAGAAATATATATTTGTAATAATAGTATCCAACAATATGAAATATTGGTCAAGGTAATAGAATGCATTAATCATTAGTGCTGTTCGTGATCAAATACATAAAGATAAAAAACAACAAAACCAATGTTGTTATTGTACTAGTCCTCCGTGAAATGCTTTGAATCCTCATCACTATTTCACTTCTATAATGACAAAAAAATTAATCTGCAGATTTAACATTCTATCTCGATCTCTACAACAAGGCAATATGATATTTAAAATGGAAAAATGATTAGAAGATGTAAGCACGCACACACACACACATATTTATATATTGTCACTATATTACGATACCCAATATGGTACCTTAAATGGTGCTTAAGTATATATACGTTCGCCATGCTGGACCGCCGAAATTTACAAGCTCTTTTCATTCACTCTCTGTTTATTTTCTCTTATATCTTTCTGTTGAAGAGCGTAGACTCGAAATGTAAAGAACTTTTTTCTTTTTCTCGAGAGTCAAACTAATACACTTATTGTTGTTCATACATCCGTCATCGTCTTTTGTATTCTATAAATTTCAACTAATATATATATATATATATGAAAAAACAAGTCAAAATAGAAAATGCTAAAATAATTTTATAAAGAACATTTCAGTACCGGTTTCGGTCATTTTGAGACCTTTTCAACTGTAACGATTAAATAATTAAATTTAGAAAAATTAGAAGAAAAGTTTTTTTAAAGGAATATTTGTATAGTAGTGTTCAAATATAAGTGGCATTCTGCCTTTCTCTGACTCCCTTGTTTGCACTTGTGTGTTCGAGGTCGTTGTGAATTCTTGGTAGGGTAGAAGAAGAAGAAGGCTGAAGAGGAGAGGGGGTGGAAAAATTTTAGTAAAACACCTACGCAAATTCCATAAACAAATCTCGCAATAGAAATATTCTCCTGAATTGAACTGCAACTGCTAGCCGTCACTGACCATTCAAAATACAACAATCAAGGCACTCCCAAATTTTTCCACCCCCTCTCCTCTTCAGCCTTCTTCTTCTTCTACCCTACCAAGAATTCACAACGACCTCGAACACACAAGTGCAAACAAGGGAGTCAGAGAAAGGCAGAATGCCACTTATATTTGAACACTAATATACAAATATTCCTTTAAAAAAACTTTTCTTCTAATTTTTCTAAATTTAATTATTTAATCGTTACAGTTGAAAAGGTCTCAAAATGACCGAAACCGGTACTGAAATGTTCTTTATAAAATTATTTTAGCATTTTCTATTTTGACTTGTTTTTTCATATATATCAACTCGTGTGTTCCTTTTCACCCTTATACATATATATATATATATATGTGTGTGTGTGTGTGTGTGTGTGTGTGTGTGCGTGTGTGTATGTATGTATGAATGTATGTATTTATGTATTTATAAACTTGTTAACATTTCAAATATGCTTCAGGAATATTCGGACCCGTAAAGAAGCCATTCACTGTATTTTGACATGGAGAACATTTCTTGCTGTAGACAAATTGGTGTAAATGCACCTAGTCGGCCCACAGCACCTTCTCATCAGATTTTTGCATGCACGAATTTCAGCGTAGTTATTCCTACTCAGCAGCAAGTACTGGAACGCCAAATTGCGAACTGACACGAGAGACAAGACTCTTTTATGGTATTCCCGTCATCGTTATATGACTTCTTGTGCCTATAGAAACAAACATTTTATCCACTCAAATGTATATAGAGTCGCTTACATACCACTTGGGGATCTGTTTAGGTTTTGTAGTGAACCGGCAGGATATTCGTCCTATATTAAGTTTGAAAAAAGTGTTTTCTGCCCATAATCGAAGTGGAGTATCGGGCGTGAAGCCTCAAGGTGAGGCAAATTTCGTACAATCTTTAACGTGAATAGCCAGACTATAATCATTAAAAAATGTTCTTGTTTCGTTGTCACTTGTTCCATTTCAACATGCAGTTGGCTACCATTGTAATGTTTTTCAGGTAAATGTTAGAAAACGATCTACTATGCTGCTACTCTGAGTAGTAGGCTTTGGATTTGTTGTGAGGTACATCATACCGTGAAGGAGCTCCTCCCTACTGCGTCAATATCTTTTTCATATCTGCTATTATTGGTGCCGGTCTTGCATTGTAGCACTCTATGACACTAGATACATCTCCTGGCAGATCTACCTTTCATTTGCATTGCGGTTGCCGACTAAATAAGGATATCTGTAGTCACCCACAAATTGTTTGCTGAATATTGAGGGATAATGTTTTTTGCGACATTTACATATACTGGTATGTGTCATTTGATTTCGTTTTGTTTGATCCACGAAGTTAATTATTGCATGGTTACGACTAAATTCTCTGTTTTAATTTGTTATTAAGGCTAAATACGTTAGTAATCGGTAACCCTGTAAAATGCAATGTCTAGCAATAAAGCATTCAGCTAGAGTAGAATACTTGATTCATGGTGTTAGGTCAATTATTCGGTTATACGCGGATTTATAATGAGTGGTTGTCTGCCTTTGAACAACCGTTATCGTCTTGTGCTTATTTAAGAGTAATGCTCCGAAATGTTACTTCTGGGAAAATAGCTTCAAATGTAATATTCAAACCTAATCCTTTGGATATTACTATGTTCTCTGAATGTGGATTCTATACTGGTACTTGCACTGATAAGAAAAATAAACCCGTAATTGCTGTAACACCATCAAACAAGTTTCCTTTATTTTGTGTCATGAAATCTAAGCATGACAATATCTCTGTCTACTACCACACACTCCTCATTTCATTATGCGTGTTGCCAAACAGAATTCACTGGCACCAACGCCAAAATACATTTACAAGCGCAGGCAAAAGCACATATGTATGTATGTGTGTATGCCTGTATGTATGTATGGATGTAGGTGTGTATGAATGCATGTGTGTGTATCTATCTATATATCAACCGATCTCTCTCTCTCCCTCTCTCTCTCTCTCTCTATATATATATATATATATTATATATATATGCGACAAGGTATAAATAATGGTTAGTTCATAATTTTTCTTTATTCCAGTAAATTAGGCTTAAAGCTATTTCCAGTAGTCATTACAGATATGTCACTGATAGGTTTACTCAATTGATCAGTTGTGAAAAAATGAAGGACTTAAAAAAAAATTAATGCTTCTTTCGTCAGAGCTACTTCTGGTTATAACAAAGCAGAACATTGAAGGAATAGTACATGCATGAAGGAAGGGGGAAAGAGAAGGAAGGAGGCAAGTGAATTAGTGATAAAGAGGAAATGAGAAGGCAAATTGCGATTTGTAAAGGAAGAATTAAGGGGAAGAGGGGGAATGAGAGAAGAGAGGAAGGAATAAAAAGAGTAGAGGAAGGGATCACTCTATAGAAGATGATCTAAATTCCGGGAAAAGGAGAGTCATAAAACATTAGTGATTACTATCAGGTCTACATGCATTGATATACTTACATAAATATGTGCGTAAAGAAAAGAATGCATGGTCAGTTTCATAGGGATATTGAAGATAAGACAGAGAAAAAAGATGGCCTGGATGACTAAAAGTGATTTAAAACCGGAAACTGAGGCTGTAATCTGTGCTGCCTAAGAGGAAGCACTAAGAACAAACAACATTAAATGCAGAATAGACAACAAAGCAGAAGTTGATAAGTGCAGAATCTGTAGACAAAACGGTGAACCGTATGGCATATTACCAGCCAATGTATGCTACTAGCCCAGAAGGAATATAAGAGACGCCACGACAATATAGCCAGGCTTGTCAATTGGACAATTTGCAACAAGCATGGACTAGACAGAGCCAAAGATTAGTACGACCACAAACCCGAAGCATCTTCGAAAATAGAAATGCAAAGATCATATGAGATTTTATGATTTAGTGCGACCATGAGATAGAGAATAGGAAGCTGGACATAGTCTTAATTGAGAAAGAAAACAAACTATGCTGGATCATAGATATAGCATACCTAGCTGACAAAAAGGTTTGCGATAAAGAAGAAAGAAAAGTTGTGAGATATGAAGGTTAGCTTGGGAATTTAAGAATTTGTGTTCAATGAAAAAGGTAGCAGTAGTACCAATAATTGTCGGAGCCCTGGGAACAGTGAGCAAAAATCGCGGGAGGTACGTGGAAGAAATAGGGGCTGCAATAAGTGTGGAGCACTTGCAGTAAAAAGCACTGCTTGGAACTGCTCGAATACTCCGGTAGGTGCTCGAAAAATAAGAGATGTTACCTTAGTTCACTGGCGGTGAACAGTTGACATCGTAGTACATCTCCAGCGCTATAATAATAATAATAATAATAATAATAATAATAATAATAATAATGATAATAATAATAATAATAATAATAATAATAATAATAATAATAATAATAATGATAAGATTAAAATGTGAATAGATAAAGGATTCTAAAATATTTAAATTTAATCAAAGACAGAAGATACGCATATGGATACGTGTAAAGTTTGGTAATTTGTATTTATTCCTTAGGCATAATAACCATCTCAGTCAATGTCACTCGCTATAGTGTTAAAGTTAACTAGAGAACCTGGTGAAGGGTTTATTACGTGAGCCGACAGGGAGCTTATGAAGTATTTTGCCTGGATTGATAATTCCTCACTAATAGCCTTGTTTTATATATATATATATATATATATATATATATATATATATATATATATATTGTATATTTGTATATATATATATATATAATATATATACTAAGCAATAAAGGGTTTAGCAACGAATTGCCTTACCACATACCGAATTTAGAAATAGCAGTCAAAGAGTTATAGCTATTTCTTCTACTAAAAAGGGAGATCTCAGTAAAAACAGCAATTGGAAGGCAGACACAAACAGGTAAGAGAGAATGAATTGACGGCAATCTATCATACAATTTTAAGTTATCTACGGACGTACGATTCGAAATCAAGTTTTTAGGAAAGCATAAGAATTAACTATTAAATAATTCTATCTCACCAAAACTTCTTTTCTCTTCAGCGTAGAATACTATAATCATAAATGATTATATATGAATTTTGAGATACTAGAAGGCACCAACTCAACTCAGTATCAGAGCGAGCTAGAATCCGCAACTAGTATCACCAAATTCAATGTGTGAATGAAAAGATTGTGTCACCAGCCCCTTCCCACCCGCGTGTAGCCAAAACAAGATGCTGTGGTCATCTACTGAGATAAAATATGGTTATCCGTAATAATGAAGGGTGAAATTAATTAATTTGGAATAATTATCAATTACACCAAGTAGTCTTCGGCATATATATATATATATATATATATAATATATATATATATATTATATATATATATATATATATATAATAATAAATATTAGGGAATGAATCCAAAATTACAGGGAAAAATCAGATTTAGGGTTAAATCCAATTTTATAGTAAAATGTTATATAATATAATTCGAGACAAAACCACTATTTTAAAACCAAACAAGGAAAGACTTAATCAATACATAAAATTTAATATAAATTAAATAAACCGCCACTACAAATGTTTCATGTCTGCTCCGACAATCTTCAGGTGGATTTTCGATCTTCTCTTCGCTCTGATAAAGACCCTTCATTGGTAACGGATCCTTCGTCACAGCCCCGACCCGAATGCTAAAGATAGCAGCTGCTTCACCCAACCTTAGCAACGCCTTCACACGTCTTAACACCTCGGCGACCCTCGTTGGAAAGAGGGTCGCCGAGGTGTTAAGACGTGTGAAGGCGTTGCTAAGGTTGGGTGAAGCAGCTGCTATCTTTAGCATTCGGGTCGGGGCTGTGACGAAGGATCCGTTACCAATGAAGGGTCTTTATCAGAGCGAAGAGAAGATCGAAAATCCACCTGAAGATTGTCGGAGCAGACATGAAACATTTGTAGTGGCGGTTTATTTAATTTATATTAAATTTTATGTATTGATTAAGTCTTTCCTTGTTTGGTTTTAAAATAGTGGTTTTGTCTCGAATTATATTATATATATATATATATTATATATATATATATATATATGTGTGTGTGTGTGTATATATATATATATATATATTATATATATATATATATATATATATATATATACACACACGTACATGCATATATAGAAAGAGAAAAAGAGAGACACAAACAGTTATGAGCATCTTGCATTCCACAAAAGTCGCCCCAAAAATACACAACGTGTTGTGAACGTATTTGTAAAATGAAATAGGAAATATTTTGTAACGCTGTTCCTAACCTTGTCGCTGAACAGCGTATTGAATTACATTCTATTCCTCTACATGGGATATATATTCTTTTTTGTGAGTTATATGATATTGTATTTTTAAAGTGGATGTTTGCGAGACCCAATTGTGCCTGAGAAGGTACTATAAAAGCATTCGGTTATGTGTTGGACCCTGAATACATGCAGAGATGTTGAGTCGTTAGTTTTATACATTGTTTGTATGATCTTGAGGTTAGATTAATGATGGCATTATTTCTGGGGACTTCAAATTTGCTTTTCAGTTTTTCGATAGAAAATAACTCCTTAGAAAACAAACACATTACGTCTGACCGTTAAAACTAGTGAATAAAATCTCGAATTGGTTGAACAAAGAGATCTCAGCTTCTATCAGAGTCAGGCTTAATAAGAAGCAAATATATTTGGCAGCAAAAGACAATTAGCTAACATGCAAAAATGGAAATGATTTTTGCGAGTAGACCGACCTAGTACAATACATAGAATATTTCGATGGTAATGGGAGCAGTTTAATATTTTAATGAACAGTCATAAGAGAGTCATTATTTTAGCAGAAAATGAAGGATTAAAATATAAAAAAAAAATTATATATTCGTCATAATTGTATTCAGTAACACATTAAAATTATGTGATTTCTAAAACGGCATTGAGAATGCAAATACCAACATTAAAACTGAACACTGAAAGGCAGAGCTCTCATATAATCTCATTCCTCGATTACTACATTCTCATATTAACTTAAATTTAACACTGCGAAATCTGAAATAGTCCAGTACTAAAATGTCTTAACATTTAGAATTTCTGTGTACTAAATAACAACAAAATTGAGTAATATTTTCTTTCTTAAATTTGCCTGTTACTGAAATCATTTGTATTTGAAATACATCATTTGAAATACTGTTACATTCACTCAAGAAAAGAAGATAACAGCCGGCAGTAATAATGTATCAGCAAAAGGAACAGAAACTGGAAACGCCGCATTTGTGGGTAAATATCTGTACTGTATTGTTTAGTGAATCTTTGTCAGCTACTGGATGGTTTGTTGGAATTAAGTTTCGGAGCTTTATGTATGTATAGGCAGTGCCATCTTGTATATTTGAATACGAACGAATCTCACACAATTCAAGTACACATTTTATAAAACTAAACCGATTCTGAATAAATGTAGATCTTTATTCTTTAATTTATTGTCTATTCGTATCATATATCCTTACCAGCACTGCGATTTCTCTTAAGTTTTGCCATTTGAATACTTAATACACCACTTCTTTCACTCTGGGCAATTGTGCTGTAGCTGTCATGCGTATTGACATGGCATATAAAACGGATTAAACCTGCTTCATTTTCCTTTGTCCCCCACAGTTCTTCGATCTTCAGTGATCATGTCACTCTACCATAAACACCATAGGTATTCACACATTATTTCATACAATTCGCCTTTTCAACAATAAATGAATTTGGCTAAGTTATTTTACAACCAAATATTCTTCAAGCTTTATCCTACCGTCGTAAAGATGTAATGACACGCTGTATAATACCTGCTCTATCAATTTCGAATACCTGAAATTAAGTCTAGTTGGCACACTTTTGTCCCTGTATTTGTTCATAGTTATTTCGAAGGCGAATCATTGGTAAGTCCTTATTGCATTACTTTATTATCTAAAACATTAATTAAAAGAAACTGCGAATAACTCCACTTCTAATATCTTAGAAAATAGAATTGACTCCGGCTTCTCACATCACAAACTATATTTTATTCTGGTACATTTAGTTTAAACTCTAATCTAGTTTATACAATCCTAAGTTTATACACGTCTGGATTAGAAGTGTTATCAGTTTGAAAACATACATTAATAAACAATTAAATCCTATATGTAAATTATATTCAATTTATTAACTCCATTCCTTAAATTTGGACTTCTATTCGCATATACAGCATTGCCAGATGCTAACCGTGAACTATAGAATAACGTTTTTCAGCTTATCAAAGTTCGACATGGAAAACAAAAACACAAGTTCTGCGCCTATACACCACTATGGTCCCTGAAAGATTGCCCGAGCTTACTAACACTCTACACGTTGATACTTGGATGTTACCTATATATATATATATATATATATATATATAGGAAAATTTCAAAAACTTGTAAATGTTTAAAATACATTTATTTACATATATACCAAACTAGTTCCAACAATATATTTTGTTTGTCAATGGTAAAAGTTTAAAATAGGAAAAACATCTTTAAAAGTTTCAATGGTGACAAATTAAATTAATTTTTTTTTACTATTTTCATTTCACATTTGTTTTTTTCAGTATGACTTGTCGACCACCACTAAAATTAATGAACGTTGTACATTCAAACAAATTGATATAGTTTTAATTTTATTGCCTGCTATGAAGATTCAAACTTACACCTTCTGTTTTGAACATGTTAATTTATCAACATTTTAATTTGTCAACACTGAAACTTTTAAAGATGTTTTTTCTAATTTTAAACTTTTACCATTGGTAAACAAAAATATTGTTGAAACTAGTTTGGTATATATGTAAATAAATGTGTTTTAAACAGTTACGAGTTTTTGAAATTTAGGTGCATTTTCAACAACACATTTTCCTATATTTTTCCTTCGTGGAAACATCACCCTCATATTGTTATATATATATATACTATAATAATGATGATGATGATGATGATGATGATAATAATAATAATAATAACAACAACAACAACAACATCGAAAAATACGTTAGGAATGGGAACCCAGGTTCGAAATTTCCCAAAGACACATGATGTTGGCTGGAGGGTATATCAGCCGAAACGTTGTGTTAACAACAAACAAGATGAGGACAAATAACCGTCAAATATAAATAATGTAAAAAATTGCTGCGATTGCTATTTGTAATATATAGAGCTGAAATACTTCATACAACGGAGTTTATTGAAGCAAAACTTGAACAAATCTTTCATTTAAGCGTTTTGTTTTTCTTCTAGTTCTTTGGATAATATACTTCTGTTCAATATGGGCTTGAATTTGAAGCCAAATGTTAAATATTACATAAGTACACGAACACAAACTTACCGACATTCAGGCACATGTAATGCATAAAAGCAACTCTCCACTCCCCATATATCTCTCTCTCTCGCTCTCTATCTATCTATCTATGTGTGTATGCGTGTGTGTATAAAGAGAGAGAGAGTGTGAAAGAGATCAAGCTCAACGTGTAGAACGTTACTAAGCTAGATATAAAACCGATGGTTTTCCTAAACTTTTACGCTACACATACATACATATATATATATATATATATATATATATATATATAAATATATACACACATACATATATATATATACATATATATATTTATATATATGTATATATATTACATATATATATATATATATATAATGCATATACTTATGAGTATTTATATACATACGAGTGGTATAGTAACTTTACCGGACTAGCTTTGTAGCGCACCAGTTTCATGTGCAGTGAGAGCTAGCTGTGACCTTCATGAGGTAGTGTGCCAACTGACAACACTATGATTACTTCACAAGTTGTAAAATGTGTGTTTTTGTGATCATGTGTAATGCTGTATTCTGCGATTTTGTCGCGGACAGGAACAAAGTGTCAACACGAAATTTTGCGTTAAACTTGGGAGACCTGCTACAGAACCATTGATAATGCTTCGGCAAGATTACGGAGTCAATGAGTCTTACGTAATGTTTCGAGTGACACGGATGCACCAAAAGCGGAAGGACGTCCTTGGAATACGACAAGTGATCTGGAAAACCGGCAACGAGCATCACCCCCGGAAATGTAGCATTGTGCATCAAAGATTCATCCTCCAGAGCCAGGCCGTCAATCATTAGTTCTACTGCGATGTTTCTAAGCATTGGAGGCAGGATATTCGGCGAAAGCGACCGGATCTGTGAAGCGCGACGTATTGGATTCTTCATGACAACAATGCACCGAGCCCTCCTCACTCGTGAATTTCTAAGCAAACACAACATAGTATCGCTTCCACATCCACTATACTCACCAGATTTAGCCTCTGCAGACTTCCATCTTTACTTCAAGATGAAAATGCAGCTCAACGCCACCGTTTTAACTAGAACGAATCGCAGAAGGTCCTCGTCTCGCTTATGGAAAACTACTTCCGGGCCTGATTCCAAAAGTGGCAGCAACGCCAGCACTGGTGCATTGGTGCGCAATGTTACTATTTGGATAGAGATGATGTTAAAACTTAGTTAAATAAATAATTTTTTTATTAAACAAAACTAAATCAGGGAACCTTTTGATACCACCTTGAATGTATATGCAACAATTTAAAAAATAGGAAAATGGAATGAACAGACTGTTGTTACTAACCACAATTATTTCTGAGCAATGGTAACAACTGTTGGTTGCTAGCTTTTCATATAAAGCTATCACATACGTAAATATGATCCTGAAAAAGCTGTGTGCCTAAACCTCATCAGGTGAGTGGCTCCCTAAGTCATTCCCCTTATGACGTATGGTTATACAGTTGCAATTGGATCATACTTATTTACATATATTTTTGTAATAATAGTAAGATAAGGAAAAAAATCAGCAATGAATAGCTGTTAACCGAAGCACAGAAACAATTGTGGATAGTGATTAAAATCTGTTTCCTCTATCGCTTTGTTTTTTTACAATTTTTTATATTAATGTGTTACATACTAACAGATTTCCACATGTCTATCCAATAACAGAAGTAATTCTTCTACACGAGGGCGATGCCACAGAGAAGATTTGAAAGGCACAAATGATATTAGATAAATATATGTTTATATATATGTTTATGTGTGTATGAATGTATATATATATATATATATTGGTGAATTGAAGAAATGGAGCTGACGCAATTGAAAGAAATGTTTTTTTCATTCTACACGTGTTTCGAAAGGCACAAATTACCATCCGATTGAATAATGGGACCATATTGTATGTCTTTCTCTTCGGAAGAAAAAGTAAATCCGTAGAAAACAAAAACAACAGAGCGGAGCAAAAACAAATCGAACTATGCTCCTAAGATCCCATGCGAATGTTTTAGTTATTGAGAATTGAAGAATCTCATTCAATCATCGGTCAATCATGTGGGTGAGGGTGTATAGATGTTCTAGTACCGAGAATAAAGTTCTGATATTTAAGATATTGGATGGTTTATGGGGCGAGAAAAGATCTACTTAGATGTTGTGTGTAATACTGTTCTATATGTGTGTGTTGGCGTAGGGGTAGAAAACACTTTTTCTGTACGTGTGTGCGTTTGATCGTTCGTCTGTCATTGGCTATGCGTGATAACCGTTGGGTGCAGAAAGAAAAAAAAAATATATATATATTATGTTTTATGTGCATCTGAGCCTGCTTGTCAAGGAAACCCCTTTGATTAATCTACAACAGATTATTCATCTTTCTATTTCACATAATATATATATATATCTATATCGAAACTAATATATCTTCTTGACTAATTTTTTGCACGTTAACTGGAAATGTAATTTTGATTGATATTTTAAATTTATTGAATTCCATTTCCCTTTGATATGATTATATATACAGATGGATAGATGGATGGATGTATAGATGGATGAAAGGCTCGATGGATGAATGAAGGGATGGATATGCGTTTTCATGTATGCATGTATGAAAGATAACGTATGAGAGGCAGCTTTTGATATTCATAAAATAACATTCATAATACAATACATAAAGAAAGAAATAAGTGATTAATAATCACAATATTTACAACTATGTCATCTTTGATAATGATAAACATATGCTGAAATCATTAACGATAATAATAATAATAATAATAATAATAATAATAATAATAATAAAATAATAATAATAATAACAACAATAATAATAATAGCATAATAATAACAACACTAATAGTGATAATAATTTATTTTATTTTTGATAACATTAATGATAATAGTAATAATAATGATAATGATGATGATGATGATAATAATTCTATTGTTTTGATTGATATTCATTTGTGATTTTCTTAAATTATTCGTTCGTTTGTATTGTAATAATCCGTCTCACATTTCTCTTGTATTATCTTTACACATTGATCCAGTTCTTATTTGCTGCTGTTTTTAATTTCATTTCTGCTTTTATATTTAGTTCCGATTAAGAAAATTGTCGCAATATTTGAATTAGTATTACAATTGTCATTATAATTATTAATAATAACACTGCATAACAATGAAATAAAAAAAAACAGAAATGATAACAACCTCTTCTAAGGGTATTTCGCATATAGATTACGAATATAACATCCTTTTCTTTCTGGAACCCGCCACTTTCTCGTTAATGCCCATCTTATTTACGTTAAATACACTGATGCTTCAATAAGAATTGAGTGCAAACAGGGTTGAGCTAAAACAGACAACTCTAAATGTTATGAACGGATTTTAATATACTTTTAATGGAGTGTTCCTAAGGTATTTGTCAAGCTAAACTAGGAAAAAGTATAAAATAACACTCAATATTTTTATAGTTATATTGGTCCAAATCCGTGGTAAATCTGACAAGGAACCACACATCATTATCCAACCTGAAGACAATGATCAAGCCCCACGTCTGCAATAATGGAATATGTTGCTCGAATTACAGTATTTAGGAAGCGTTCTGAAAATCTACAGCAATTCTTCAATATGGAAAATAACTTGACTTCTTGTAATGGTACCAGAGACTTATTCAACGCGCTTGAGCTAACCTATGAATCAAATGAGTGGAGGTTATTCACAGATGCATCCTTGTACAGCATAAACGCTGTTCTGTTGTACACTGGGAATACCATGACTTGAGTTTCAATTGCTCACTCAGTCATTTTAAGAGAAACATATGAGAACCTCACTTTTATTCTAGACCGCATAAGTTACAAGGAGCATAGATGGCTAATTTGTGCGGACTTGAAATTAGTAGCTCTACATAATGAACTACAAACTGTATCCACCAAGTTTATGTGCTTCCTTTGCAAGTGGGACAATAGGGGGTAGTTCAGAACATTATGTACACTCAGAATGGCAACCTCGGTAAACTATGACGTCTAGATGCCATAATGTAAATCATGAGCCACTGTTTAACGAGAAAATCATGTTTCCGCCACTGCATATAAAACTAGGCTAACAAAGCAATTTACCAAAGGGCTGCAACATAACAATTCATGTTTCCAGTACCTCAAGGTGATCCTCCCTAAATAAGTGATGCCAAGATTAAAGAGGGCATATTCGTAAACCTGCACATTCGTCAACCTATAGCTGATGAGGACTTCGAGGCGACAGTAGACGAAACTGAGCTAGCAGCCTGACATACATTCAAACATTTATGCAAAGAACTTCTGAGAAAGCACCAAGCGGCTCAGTGAGAGAGTATGATGGATAGCCTAATCAAGTGTGTGGAATAGTGTTGTAAAAATATTTTGTAGAGTAGAAATTTTGACTATGGGTCATGGGGTGAGTGAATGAATATAGTCAAGGAGTATAAGTGCTCTAGTTGGGTGCATTAACAAACCTTTATCTTCGCGTGTCCTGATCGTGATAATTATATTTGAGAGAAAATATTATCAAGGAAACAGTGAGGTGATAACTTAATGGTATAAATCGCATCCAAACTTATAAATCATACATAATATTCTTAAAGTTAAAAAAATACTCAGCAAATACATGCCTTGGGAATCAATAATTCTTTGTGTTTAAACCTGTGAGCTACTTTGATTTTTGCTGATGTATCTGAAGCTCTTGTTTCTATCGTTAGTGATGATGAATATAATCTGTTGAAAGGAAAAACGGGCGAAAACGGTTTGGATGACTATTGAATAATGATGATTCCTGTGATGATGCTGAGATGGTCGTGATAGTGGTGAGGATGTTGAAGAAGAAAAGAAGTGGATGACGATAACGAAGATGATAATGATGATTATATTGCGTAAGAACATTTTCTGTGGGATGATCAACATGAATTGCACGATAGTAATGATGATACTTAGAATGCTGACTCTATGAAAGGTATCAGTGATTGAAAGACTTTAATATGACTAACTTTACTTAACACTGTGGTTGCTATAGTTGCTGCAATTCCTGCTGGCAATAAACCCGATGATGTACATGCGACAGGAAAATATGTGAAGTGCAAAATGCGAAAGCGAGTAAACGAAAGAAGAGACACAGGCAACGTAGAATTTAGATTTATGCCAGAACTACTTCATGAAGAAATATGAATAATTCCCTGCACATATTCTATCCATATTAGGTTAAAGGAAAAACAGTCGAATATTGAAGTTTAACGTTTTATTTTGCGTATACATATACGCATACATTTATATATACCTTCCTAAGTAATCCTTTGTATACTGATACACAACTCTCACTAAGTGTAAATACAATTGATTATCTTACCCTCACAGATAATCAAACAGATATGTGAGTGTTCATGGGATGGGTGAGTGTACGAATCATGGTAAACGCCTTTGAAGCAGTAACGAATATTTCAATATTCGAGTACAATGACGTGATTACTGTTCTGTGTATTCTATTCTCTCTTGCACTCATAAGATTGACCGTGTGTCACCCCAAACACCTCACGTTCGATATGCTTCCCACCGCACCGACTTTTCTTCTTACCTAACACTCGAGCTACTGTTACAACACAACATACCCTGCCCGTTTCGTCGCCTCCAGTCTGACCTGCCTGTTCCATAACCTCCTCTCTTCTATTCATTCCAACCTCCAAGCGTATCCGCAATATTTGTAACCACCTCGTAGACAGCTTCATCTTCCCTAAAGCCTGACCTCTGTTTTTTTACTCCGATCCTGGTGTAATACCAGATTTCTTTCCTTTCTAGCCCCAAAATGTTTCCGGAATTAAGCGCGAGACCTACATTAGGGACTCCTTTCGCTGCACCTCATTGTGATCTGATATATGCGCTTTAATATTCCCTTTGCTATTTTCCCTATCTCGGGAAAACTGCCGCTAATTGCTTAGCAGATTCGCGGAGCACCTTGTAGATATCAAAGCTGGTAGAGGGTCACCTGTCTCAGAGCATTTCTGCTCTAGTGACCATTAAATTGAATACTTCACAGGTTTCGGCGTGAATAGAACCCCTGTATTGAAAAACACACTTGTATACTATACTTCTTTCGGACGCAATTTCATTTTTTCCTGGCTTAACCTCTTCACTATACCATTCTATTATTCTATTATTCACTGCCCACTTAAATTTGTGTGCACCGCTCACATCCACATCATCCCTATCACCCGCATCTCATCTTCATTCACACCGACATGCCAGCGATACATCCACAACGTTTCCACGTATTTCAACCACACCCACACATTTTCACAATATTCACCCACACTTCTCATATCTTTCAACATATTGACGCTTGACACCGTCAGGCACACCAGCGCACACCCACAGGCAGATGTGCAGACATACACACAAAACCATAACTTACACGCGCAATTATGAACACAAAGGATGTACAGCTGTTCATGCTCGTAAATAAATTGGCAAACATATTCCCTCGCCCACTCTTTTTCTATCGTAATAACTTATGTTTGCTTTATCACTATATTTAAAAACTACCGTATTTGCTTCACTATTCCATACAGCAATTTACCTCTCACTATATGTTTATCGCACAAACACAGGTACATGCGGACACGAACACAAATACACACACCCTTCACTTTTGGAAGGAGTTCACTTTTCTCTTTTCATTTATTTGCTGCATCACGCAATACGTTCCCATTCGAATTCCTTCCACTGCTACCTCTCATCATAATTTACCGCTGGAATTTACCCTCGGATTTGACTTATTTTCTAGACTTGAATCTTAGAAAATCTTTCCTACTATGTAAAACATTCATCTTTTTTCTTTATTTGCTCCCTGCACATTTCCACTCTTTCCCCTTTTTTTCCTTTATCAGATCTCGACTTCCAGGACACTAGACGACTTATATAACCTCCCACCATTATATATCTTTTACAGATGAATCATAATAAATTATTTTTCTCCGTATCTTTTCATTCATGTTCCTAAAATTTTCGTTGTTTTCATATTTTGATTTAATTCTTTTTTCCTTTTATTTGATCTTTTCCCCCATCGTTTTATGTACTTTACGCATTGAACTCTGACATGTGCAACACTTTACTTTCATCGTAAACCCACCCCCATCAACTGTCAAACTAATTTTCCTCCCTAATAGAAACACACAAAAAATTCCATAGTGTGGTATTGTCTTCACTAGTGTGGTATTGTCATGTTTTCTTCTTTTTCTTGATCCCTTTCCCACTTCTCTACCTACAGCATATATCACCCTTAACGTAACACCCACCTCAACATTTTTCTTAAGTTCCTGCCATCACAAACTAATGCCCACAGCCACCATTTCACTTCTTCGCTTTCCACTCATACGTTTGCATACGTACAGACACACTAAAATACCATATACACATATAATAATTGAATCTCAGTACACGGACACACTCCTGTACGTGTACGTATTTCCTTCTTGTCTTCTTAACACCCCATAGTGCAATTCCACTGAAAGAGCTTTGGATCTAGGTTAGAAACCGGTTCTTTCTCTGTCGGCAAGAAATCTTGTAATAAACTGAATAATAACATACACACACATATATATATATATATATAAAAAAAACAAAAAAAACCGAACTTATCTGCGATTCTTGTTAATTTCAATAACAATCTGTTCCTCTACACGACATGACAGTCACTATGTTTTTACTCAGACTTTCCTCTACATGATGTGGTAGTCACTTTGCCTCTTACTCGGATCTTCAGAAATTTTGCATGACTGTATCCGAAAATTTCTTCATACAACTTGATCATATATTCAATATGAGCTATATGTAGACATGCATAAATTCTATAGGTTTAAAACCTTTCATCAGATCTCCATGAATCGAACTTTCTTCAATGCAGTTAATCCTACAACCTCTTTTGTATCTACCCCTTTTGATGTTTGGGAATTCTCTGATATTTTTTCGGCTGGCGAGTACGAGCCATCTGTATTCACTGCACTTTTTGTAGCTTATTAAAGATGTCCTCGTACGAAACGATCGTACCGAGATTTTAATCCATTCTTGTTGCTCTTTTCCTATTTATAATCACCCCACTTGTCGTATGGCTAACACCATATAGATATCCGGTGCATCCTAGTTAAGGACCATATTCATGTGAATTCTTTAGAATTCACTAGAATCTCAATTACTTAACCGAATATATATATATATATATATATATATATATATATATGTGAATACCCTCATTCATACATACATTCATGCATACATTTACACATACGCACACCCATATTCACTTAAGCACAGACACAACTACTAAAACAAAGGAACAGCGATAAATACATACAAATTCATATACGTGTATACATGTGTGTGTGGGCACACACAATCATATATATGGCCATATGCATACAGATAAATTCTCCCGCTCTCCCTCTCTCCCTCTCTCACACTCTCACACACATATATATATATATGTACATAATGCATATATATGTGTATATATATATACAGCAGGCATTCGTCATGACAAGACGTACTTTTCATAGCTCCGGTGAAAGTCAGTAGCCAAAGAAGCATATTTCAACTTAAGCCAGCAGAAGTTCTCCTTGTTTTTAGTCCCAGTACTTTTGAATTCTTCAATTCTACTATTCTACTCTTTTACTACCATCGAAGGATAAATTTATACAAATCTATATACAACCTGGAGAAAGAAATATAAACCAAAACTAATGCCAAAACTAGTTCTAAAACTAGTCAAGTGAGTACAATTCTTTTTCCCTGATCTGTATTAAACTCACCGCTCATCCTGATTTGTACTAAATACACTGAACTCTTCCACACAAACACAGATATAGCCACGCATTTCCGAATATATCGACACAAACTTTTCAACGGTGTATTCACTATTATACATCAAACCATCAATAACTAAAGTATAGTGTATAATACTGCCCCACTGAATATGGCCAATAATATTCAAAAACGCCACTGGGCTGAAAATGAAATCACTGCAATGATAAACGCTCGGTACACTCACCACAATGAAGCTAATGTTTACAGTAAAATAGCTGAAAAATTAGCAAAATCTTTTCACAGATCTGTAAAACAGATCGAAAATAAAATAAAAGAAATTGTAAGAATATTTCTTATTCTCCACACGCACATGGCAACACTAGAAGCCATCCTTGTCAATGAATGTAGTGCACCAAATTATCCAACTCCAACAGGTCAGGAGTCACTTCAACGAGCCGATAGCCAGCAACACACATCTGACCTCATTCTACAGGACTCATTATCACAACAGCAGAAGCCTGCTTCTGCTACTACATCACCAGTACCTGACCCGATTCCACCTAGCCCTGCTGTTGCAAGTCAAGTTTCACTGCTGCTACAGCAACAACAATACTCTGCTACTGCTACTATAGCCAGAATAGAAAAATCCCCACTACACCCATATCAAACACCCTGCCGTAGATTTGGCACCAACAACAAGGGATGCTGTGCTTTTTTCCATCCTACCTTATGTCGTAGACTTGTTAAGGGTACCTGTCCATATGGTATAACGGGAAAAAACTGCCCTCACCTCCACCCCAAACACTGTCCTAAATACAGAGTCCATGGTCCTGATCCCAAATATGGATGTACAAAAGGCAATGGATGCACCTTCGTCCATACTAAACTGTGCCAAACTTCTGTGTCACTAAGGATGTGCCTGAACCCAGAATGCAACCACCACCATCTGAAGGGCACAAAACGATCGCAAAATAAGTATAAACAGCAACAGAGATCTTCGACAACAATAAAAACAAAATACACCCATGTTTCCCCTCCTACAATCAAACAACGAAGACAGAACCACGAAAAACCATAACAACAAATAACATAAACATGAAATATGTATCCTCTGACCAAGTGGCATACCAAAGAGGTAACTCTGTTTTACTGACTTACCTAGAAAATATGAAGGCCGACCTAAGCCAGGAGATCCAACGAGCTATCAGCAACCACCCATGCTAATCACAAGGACCACACACCCTCTACCAACAAGAAAATCACACACACACACAGCTCCATACAAGCACTACCCACATTGTTACCACTGAACAACATAAAACACAACTTAGAACAATGCAAACATCAAACTTCCCTTACCTCGACATTCCTGTTAAATGTACGTGGCATCAACCCATCAATTATTGCCCCAAAATGGAAGATCCCATATATAGAGAGTTGGCTTGCCGAAACAGCACATTAATTCCCTTTCTTTATCCTTACCGAGACTCACCTGAACAACACCCATATGGACGCCGAGGTGAAAATAAAAGATTTCACCATTGTTTCATCATTGTTGGTTTTTACAAGCCTCCCCAAGCACCTCTAAAGTGCTTTGAAGATTGCCTTAGCAAGTCAAGTCCTTCCTTAGGAAGTACAACTCCGGAAACACACTAGTGATGGGTGATTTTAACCTCCCTCATGTGAACTGGCCCACAAATACTCTGAAGTTAGGCAAATGCTCTACATCAGATAGAGCAGCAGCAGAACTACTCTTTAATCTAATGGATGAATACTTCCTGACTCAGCTAGTGCTCGAACCAACGAGACAGAATAAAACGGTCTTGGATCTGGTATTGACCAATCACTCTAGCTTCGTTCACAATATTTCAGTTGAAAAAAACTCTCCTCTCAGACCACGACATGGTACTCTGCAATTTTAATTCCCGACATATAAAAACCAAACCAGCCAATCCCACTCCATGGCACTCATTTGACAACATAAACTTCCACAAAGCAGACTGGGGAGCAATCAGAAAAGATCTGTCTTTCATCGACTGGTCTTTTACTCTCAATTCCACCCATATTGAGACTGCATGGCAGCACTTTGAAAACATTGTCACCTATACATGCTCTAAACACGCTCCCACGAAATCTACTAACACAAACAGAAACCGGCTCCCTAAAAAGAAAAACAACTCATCAGGCGCATCAAAAGACTAAACAAAAAACATCAACCAATTAAAATATTCCCACATACAACATCCACATTCAACAACAATGAAAAGGCTAGAGCTGGAAAAACTTCATCTGCAGAACGACATGAAAATCTCCATTGAAAATCAAAGAGATGTGGAGGAACAGTGGGTAATCAAAAACATCAAACATAACCCAAAAGTGTTCTATTCTTATGCAAATAAGCATAGAACCACTGTCTCACCCATTGGGCCATTGATTGATGATAACGGCATTCCCCAACACGATGCTAAAGAAATGGCAGAAATACTGCAGAAACAATACTGATATTGACGTAAGAGAAGTGAACGAAGTTGACTCTCAACATAAAATCTCAGACATAACCTTCACTGCCACTAACATCATAGCAGCCATAACTGAGGTCAAATACTACTCTGCTGTAGGCTCTGATAGATTCCCGGCTAATCTCCTGAAGGAATGTAGACACTAACCTGCAGTCCCTCTGACCAACCTCTGTAGAAATTCGTTACATGCAGTTTATATACCGAAATAGTTTCTATCCCAGTCAGTCATTCCGGTTTTCAAACAGGGAAACAGATCCCTCGCACTCAACTATCGCCCAATCTCACTCACCTCCCACATCGTCAAAGTCTTTGAAATAGTGTTAAGATCAAGGATAGCTGACTTCCTGGAGATCCACAAACTCCTAAATGCAAATCAACATGGCTTTCGCTGTGGCAGGGACTGTCTAACACAGCTCTTACACCACATTGAAGATGTACTCAAAGCCTTGGGAACAGGTTCGAACTCTGATGTCATATACCTTGACTTCAGTAAAGCGTTCGACAGGGTAGACCATAATATCCTACTCCCAAAATTGGCAAATGTTGGAATCCGTGGAAAACTTCTACACTGGATCAAGTATTTCCTGGCGAATAGAACACAACATGTTGTAGTTGATGGAGTCCACTCAAGTCCAGCAAAAGTCACCAGCGGTGTCCCCCAGGGGACTGTCTTGGGTCCGCTACTCTTCATAATGTACATAAACGACCTTTCCAGTGTCGTACATTACTGCAAAGTGAAAATATTTGCTGATGACACTAAGCTCCAGCAAATCGTCAATGAAGAAGCAGACCGAACTCAACTCCAGTCTGATCTATATGCTGTGAGTCAATGAGCAGACAGAAACAAAATGCAACTGAACGAGGGAAAATTTGAGCTGATGCATTTTGGAAGAAAAACTTCACTAAAACAGCCATAGTCTCTTCCTTCAGGGGAACCGCTCGCAGCCTCTAACAATATCAGAGACCTGGGTGTAATTGTGGATGAGGATCTCAGTTGGAGTGCACACATCAACAAGAATGTCGATATAGCTCGTAGGATGAGTTCCTGGATTTAAGAATTTTCCGGTCCAGAGTACAAGGTTTCATCATACCACTTTTCTCCTCCTTTGTACGGCCACACCTCGAATACCGCTGCCCACTGTGGTCTCTCCATACAAGACAAAACATCTCGAAATTTGAATCACCCCAGAGAGCACTCGCTAAACGAATTGAAGGCATGGCTGCTCTCGATTATTGGGATCGCCTTAAAGCCTTGAAACTCTACTCTCTCCAGCGTCGCCGTGAGCGGTACATCATTTGTACGATGTGGAGAATATACCGCTAACTTTGTCCAAACAACCTGAACATTAGCTTCAAGTTTCATCGAAGACTGGGACCACGGGCCATACGTCCCCTGCCCAATTCAAGATCACAGAATACATGTACACTACAACATAATTTCTTTTCCTCAACAGGCCCTGCCCTATTTAACATTGTCCCGAAAGAGATCAAAGAGGAACAGGATCCCATCAACTTTAAACGGAGTCTGGATAGATTCCTTCAAGGAATACCAGATAAGCCACCCATAATTGGATACGACTCACCCAACAAAAACTCACTACTTGAATGGACCATAAACAAAATTTTGACTTAAACAGGATTCGAATAATCCTATCAGGTGGTGCTATTAAGTTAGACATGTCCTGGACCAATCATTGGTCGAAACATATCTAAGTTTTATCTAAGTTCTATATATATATATATATATATATATATACAATTGTAGTGGCGGTGTTTTTGACTATTTATTAAAATTTTATGTATTGATTAAGTCTTTCCTTGTTTGTTTTGCAAAATAGTGGTTTTGTCTCTAATAATATTTTATATATATATATATATATTATATATATATATATAATATATATATATATATAATATATATATTATATATATATATATATATATATATATATACATATATACATATATACATATACATACAAAGTTTAGAGATAGCAGCCAAAGAACCTTAGCTATTTCCTCTACTTTAAAAAGGAACTCCCGGAAAAAAAAAACAAAGTACTCGAAACGCGTACATGGGTAATCAAATATGGATTGATTTTCGTTCTTTTTCCTTTTTGCCTGAGAGTGAATTGTTTTCGAGTACTTTGTTTTTTCCGGGTGACCCTTTTAAAAGTAGAGGAAATAGCTAAGGTTCTTTGGATGCTATTTCTAAACTTCGGTATGTGGTAAAGCAAATCTTTGCTGAACCCTAATTATAAAAGTATTATTTAGGTTTACCGTGAAATGGTCCTTTTTCATGCCGAATTCTATTTGGTGAAATTATTCATTACAGCTTAATTAATTTTACCCTTTCTTATTATTGATATATATGTATATATATATCTATACGAATTGCGTCTTTCAGTTTCAGTCTATCAAAACCACTCACAAGTCTTTGGTCGACCAGAGGAGATAGTAGAAGATTTTTACCTAATGTAACATGCAATGCGATTGAACCCAGAACTATGTGGTTGGGAAGCAAGATTCTTACTACACAGCCACGGCTGCACCTTTTTGTATATAACTACTAGAGTACGTCATTATACGTAATTTGACTTGAACTCTATAATACTATATGTATGTATGTATGTATAGATGGATATGTGTATATATATAGCCATACATTTATTATATGTATATATATATACACACATGCAATCATATAGATATACATATATAAGTACACACTCATATATATATATGCGTATTTGTGTGAATGTATGTATATATTCATACTTTCAGACGTGTATACACAGATGCTATTACAACTGTAAAAGCACTTTCACACATGCTTGTATGTGTTTGCATTGTTACATATATGCATCTGTATACATGTATATTCACACATATATACATGTATCTACTTTACTACTTCCTGACCTTCCCACAAACATACGTGCATATGTACATACATACATTTCCTACATACACATACACATATACATGTATATATATATTCATACATACATACTTAAATACCTACCTACCTACCTACATACATACATACATACATACATACATACATACATACATACATACATACATACATACATATATACATATATACACGTATACGTACATATTTGGTTGTATGAATGGAGTCAGAATATTGGCTGAGATTCGGAAGCGTTAGAAAAAAAGAAAAGGGCAATCTGAGAGTTGAGAGAGAATTGTTAGAAGAATGACATGGTTTTGAAGGAAGGAGTTCAGAACAACGATTATGTATAATCTTGGAGAAGATAACCTGATAAAAACAGATGTTCTTTTTACACTACACTGCATACTTATACAAGATTATATTCTGGAAATCAGATTAAATGTTAGCGGGAAGAATAAGAAAGTCAAATAATATAGTATAAACAACATAGGAATTCGTACAGGTGCATTGTTTATCAATGTAACGCTAATTATTATTATTCTGTGAGTTTGTTTTCCATCTAGATTCTATCATTTATAAATCAATTTTTCAATTGACAATAGTGCTAGCAATCGACATGATGTACGTAGTCATATATTCACTTATGTATACACGTATACATATATACACACATGATCTCACAGACACAAACATATGTATATATATGTGTGTAGTTACATTTATATGCAAAATTATGCATACATGCATGCATATATACAAATATAAATACATACCTAAAAATAAATGCCTGTATAATAGATATATAATAGATATGTATTTCTTTATATGTATGAATATTTTGCTGTCTTACCTATCATAAAATTACTCACTCACATACAAATGTTCTCTCTCTCTCTCACACACACCCACACACACTCACACGCACGCTCACATACACATTATGCTTTTCAAGGATATTTACGGGAAATATAACCTAGTATGGAATAGAGTAATGAACATTGAAGAATAACTTGCAAAAGAACCCAAGCACAAGCGTATACACACATAAAGTTTATATTCTTCCAATTTTACACTTATACATTCATACACAGTTTTCCTCTCGTACCGCTGATGGAATACTTTTTAACTTTTTATATGTGAATAAAATTTGTCCGAATTTATGTGCGCCATTTCAACTTCAGATTTGAATCTTATATCTCTTTTAGTTATATAGTTATATGTAATGTATTTACTTTTAGGCTAGAAGAATTGCTGTCTTGGTTGGTTTTCTTCATAATTCAATGATCCTTATGACAACCGTGACTGACAGTTACAATTCTACTCTGTTGGCGTACTGCCAGTCAATTCATGCAAGACAACTTTTCAATATTAGGGAGTGCTCGTGATATTTTTTTTTTACAGAAATAATAGTCATACATGTAATATATAAAAAAAAAAACTTACACAAAAATTACATTCACGAAGCCCTAAAGACAGACATTTATTCTGGAATACAGGTTTATCATTCTATCTTTTAATAGCTAAATATCTACCTGCGTATAAACCTTCTTCCCTACCGAACTGCCTACCAACACACACATGTACACATACATTTTCATTTCTGTACATGCATGTATATATGTATAGATTTGTTAATATGCATATGTAAAGTAGGAAGGAAGGTTATTTATAACGTTACACCATATATCTTAATAATGCTAAAACTCTAGATGTTTGTGTTAACCCAAATATCTCAGAAATTGTATATTTTATCTTAATTTGCTTTACATATTTATTTTCATACTTACGTTTGGCAGTACAGTAAAATGTTTTGTGATATTTGGACCTCCATTTATTAAAGAAAACGATTAAACACAATTATTGTTTGTAACGTTTTCACGAAAATGATATGGCTTCCCTGATGTCAACGCACATACACACATACAGAATACATGAACATATAGTGAATGTCATAGCGTGTTAGTCAGCACAAACACACACCCGCTTTCTGTGACATATACACATATAGTCTTCGCGCTCTCTAAGAGAGAGACAAAATATCGACTTTTAGACGTACACAATATTTTAATCATTTAGAAATATTTCTAAATGAATGTGATCTAAAAATTGTGAGTTGTTTCTACAGTAAGTATTTTTATTTTAGCTTTCTTTAAGTAGTTTGGTAATTTCCGTAAAAACATATTATTTATTTACTTTTGTTTTAAAGTGAAAGAGAGGAGAGGTTGAAAGATGTACGTGTATATGAAATGGACGTGTGTGGAAGAGAGAGAGAGTGAGAAAGAGAAAGTGAGAGGAAGAGAGAGTAAAGAGAGAGAGAAAGAGAAAATGAGAGGAAGAGAGAATAAAGAGAGAGAGAGAGAGAGTAATGAAGGGGTGTGTTGTCATTTATAGTACATACATCAATACATATGCGTATACCTTTTTTGTATGTACGTGTGCTTGTGTGTGTGTGTGAAAGACAGAGAGAAAGTGAGTGAATGTGTGAGTTTTCATGTATGTATACGAGGTTCTCTCTTTCTCTCTACTTCACATGCACACACACACGCACACCCGTCCATTTCATATATACATTCATACATCTTGCACTTTCTCGTCTCTTTCACTTTAAAACAAAAGTAAAGAAATAAAATTTTATGGAAATTAACCAAGGAAACCAGCTGCTCTGCATGACAGTCTTGAGAGTCAAAGTGACAGTTCTGAGAGTCAAAGCGAAAGATCGCTCTAAATGAATTCCATTACAAAATTATTTTGGTGTGCATGCAACGTATGTTAGCTCCAAAGATCTGGGTGTTATTTCTAGCACGCCCTCCTACCACGTAACAGGCATTTGTGATAAAGAACCCGAAACACTTCTTACGTGGTAGCAGGACGTGCAAGAAGTAGCACTCAAATCTTTCCTTCTCTGGAGAAATTAGCCATTCACGCGTTATTTCGATGTCACATTCGTTGAAAGCATGCGAAATAACCTGGAAAGAAGAGAAAACACGAAAAAAAACTTAGTAGCACCCGAAGATATGTATTGTGATCCTTAAACTGCAATATTTGACTCTCACCAGATGGAGTGCTCTCTTTCTTGAATCATACCAGGAACCAATACATCACACACACACACATACACACACATACACGCACACTCGCACACACACACACACACACACACACACAAACACACACACAAACACAAACAAACACACACACATATAATGTATTGGTTCGTGGTATAATTCATCTGGTGAGAATCAACTATTGTTGTTAAGAATCACATTCCATATATTTGGGCGCTACAAATAGTTTCCCGTGTCTGAAAATCTAAATATATTCTTCAGGTGCATAGCACTCTTCGTGCTCAACTAAGAACTTTAAATATGGCCTGAGACGTGAGAATACGTTAAAACTACTGATAAAATGATAGCATATAGAAAATCCCGACTTATAACCGGAAAGTGAATCCAGGTGACTGATGTAAACGCAAATATGAAATTAATTTCAATTAAATGGAAATTGTGCAAGGAGAGTAAAAAAAGTATATGAGAAATAAATGTATAAAATATAAAGTAGGAATTTAAAGGTATAAATATAAGAATGTTGGGAATGTAAAAATTTATAAAATTTATGAAGTATAAATAATATAAAGGATAAAAAATAAACCTAACAAATACTAAAATAAAGAGAGGAAAGACTATAGTAGTAAGTGATTTAATTTCCTTAGTCTTTAAGTAATTATGTCGGGGGCGATGTCAAATCGAACTGAGATGGGTGGGATTGTCAGGTTCTTCAAAATACTATT
The DNA here is from genome assembly GCF_006345805.1 of Octopus sinensis. Taxonomy (NCBI): domain Eukaryota; kingdom Metazoa; phylum Mollusca; class Cephalopoda; order Octopoda; family Octopodidae; genus Octopus; species Octopus sinensis. The sequence goes on along the minus strand of NC_042997.1, from coordinate 8,123,000 downwards.
TTGCCTGTGTTCGCGATTACTGAAAATTTCAGCCCTCTAGTTCAATATTGATTTGTGGATATTTAATCAGAGCAGTATTTGCGCTCTTTCAGCCAAGCAAAGGTGTTGATTTTTCGATTATATGGCATTTTATTCTCTTTCAAAGCTCACCCGTGGCTGGCTGTCCTTATGTCAGAAGGAGACTATGTGGGTGGCATAACGCTTTTTAAACTCTCCTTCAATAATCCAATATAGTCTTTTCTCGCGAGGGGCGAACAAAATTATTTAATGTTAGCATGTTTATGTACTACATTATCTTTGGTACTACTATATCTATCCTCGTTATCATGATTTGTATGTTAGAGGGGTTATATGTTAACTTATCTTTACACCCACTATCGAGTAGGGCCTTATTATAGAAGAAGAGAGGTTCGACACTCTACTAATTTTGGTTACCAGTTTTTTTTTAATATAGAGGGAGGGTGACATATCTATTATATATCTATTATATGTAAGCTTCTCGTTCTGTTTATAAAAGTTTATAAGATGAAGTATTTAGATCTAGTAACACGTCTAAATAGTCTACTGCAGAGAGATTAGTAGCTACTTTGATTTTACGAGGGGCGTTCAATAAGTAATGTCCCTGACCCAATTCCCATAGCTGTAGAGCAACGAAACTTGGAACAGTTATTAGTCTTTTAACACATAGGAACCACCCAGAGTTGCGCATTTCTCCCATCGTTTGATGCAGCTCTGAAGACCGTTTTTGTAGAAGACCCCAGCTTGGTCCTCCAACCACGACGTGACTTCAGAAATCAAGGCTGCATCATCTGGGAAACGCTTTCCTTTCAAAAACAACTTCATGGCTGGGAAGAGGTGAAAATCAGAGGGTGCAAGGTCAGGAGAGTAGGGGGGATGGGAGATGAGCTCATAGCCGCACGCCTGTGCTTCTAATCTGGCGACACGAGTTGTGGACCGGAGCATTGTCTTGCAGGAGGAGGATGTCTTTGCTGATCTTGCCCCGCTTCTTGATTTTTATAGCTTCTCTTAATTTCCTCAAAAGTGAAGCATAATAGGCTCCTGTAATTGTGGTACCCTTTGCCAGGAAATCTGTCTTCACTACTCCGTCCTGGTCCCAGAAGACTGTAAGCATGACCTTGCCAGCGGAGGGCTGCACCCTTGCCTTCTTTGGAGGAGGTGAGTAACGGTGCTTCCACTGCATTTACTGGGCTTTGGTCTCTGGATCATAGTGATGGACCCAGGTTTTATCCTGTACAATCAGTCTTTTGAAAAATTTTGACTCATCTTCTTGGCACATCTTCAAATTCATCCTCGAGCAATCGACGCGTTCTTGCTTCTGGAAAGGTGTGAGCAACCTGGGAATCCATCTGGCAGACACCTTTTACATATGCAAATGGTCAGGAATGATAGTTTCCACAGACCCGGTACTAATCTTGACCTCATGGGCTATTTAGCGAATAGTTATGCGTCGATCTTCCAAAATGGCAGCCTCAACTTGACAGACAGATGCCTCATCAATGGCAGAATGGGGCGACCAGATCTGGGAGCTGTTTCCACAGAGTTCCGACCATGTTTGAATTCACGATGCCAGCGTTTTACAAGGTCATATGATGGGGCATCATCACCATAAGTTACTTTCATTTCATCAAAAGTCTCCCGTGGTGTGCGTCCTTTCAAATACAAAAATCGGATCACTGCTCGACACTCAACATGCTCCATTTCACACTTGACTCAGTTCAAACACCTGTAAATCGGAAACCACAATTAGTTCACCACAATTAGTTCAGAATTTGCCACTTAATCTATAGAGATATAAATGATTGCACATGCAAAATTTCAGCTAGATTAAACAACTGCAAGTGGGTCAGAGGCATTACTTATTGAACGCCCCTCGTAAATCCTAATTGGTTAAAGGTTTTTACTACATCTAATATTACTAATTCGGATTAAGAATACCTGTCTGAACAGGGACCAAATCTTTGATACTTGGGGGTTATTTTCTTGTTTTTAAATCATAATATTCTTTATACGAGGGAAGTATTTAGGAATAAAAAAATATTGCTTTCTGGAAGTCTTCAACTTTTTTATGTAATATACTCAGCTATAGTGTGTTTGGTGGAATAGGGATGTTCTTAGAAGAATAATCGATGTGGTATAAATCCATAGTATTTAACCAATTAAGATTAAAAATCACAGACGCAGCAGAGTGTTGTTGCAAGAATGAGTTTACTGCCCAGTGGGAGAACTGTTTTCGGTGTTCCGCATAGGAGCTTGTTTTTATGTCTTTGTTAATAATCTAATATAGGCACAAGCCCTGAAATTTAGAGGAGGGAGATTACACCAACCCCAGTACATAATCGGTGCTTTTGTTATCGACCCTAAAAAGCTGAAAGGCAAAGTCGATCTTGATGGAATATGAACTCAGAACGTGTAGACGGACAAAATACCGCTAAATAATCTGCCAGCTCGCCACATTTACGCCTTTGTTAATTATGACTATGGTAAAACTTGTAGCAAGATGCGATATGGCTTCATGCAAATAGTTCCTTTCTGATAACGGATAAGGAAGAATAAATGGTGTTTTGCATGTGTTTCAAATTATGGCACAACGCCAGCAATTTGGCGGAGGGGCTAAGTCAATTTCATCGACACCAGTTTTCCACTGGTATGTATTTTATGGACCAGGAATGAATGGAGGCATGCTAACGATTCTGCCAGCCCGTTGCGTTTACAAATTATCAGTAACAATGGATTATCAGTAACAATGGATTTCGGGGAGGTGTTAAGTTGATTACATAGACCGCAATATTTAACTGGTACTTATTTTATCGATCTCGATTAGATAAAAGGCAACGTCGATCTTGGCGTAATTTAAAATCAGAACATAAAATCGGAATAAACACCGGCGTGCTAATATTTCTGCAAGTTCACCGCCTTTACAAGTCATCATAATAATGAAAACAAAGAAAGAAAAGTATGGAAAATATTGTTAAACTTTTCGATGCAAATGTGAGTTAATGTTTATTGCCGAAATTCTAAGCAGTACATATTTGATTAAAGAAATTTACAAAAGCTGAAAGGCAACGGGCGGAAAAGTGAGTATGTAATACATATGTTCAAATGAAATTTTGATTAAAATTATTGCTAGTTTTATTCATTGGTTACGAATTTATGCTCTGTTCTGAAACAACATATGGTTCATTAAAATATTAATATGCACCAAAAGCAGGGCGTACCTCATGCTTCACATCAGTTTTGTAAAACATTGATATTGCTTTATATTGTTCATAAACACATCGGCGAATGGGCAACACGAGCGCAAACAAGTCCAAACCGTCATCGCAGACACAGGCACATATCCACACATATAGAAGCCCTGATACAATCAAGAAAGAATTAACACACTCAGTTACCTATTCATATACAGGAAGAATTTGTGGCTCTACGCCGGCTACGACGACGAGGGCCCCAGTTGCTCCGATCAATGGAACAGCCTACATGTGAAGTTAACCAGTACGTAACAGAGTACTCAGACAAGTGTATCTTTCACATAGCTCTCAGCGAGATTCAACGTGGGACGGAATGTGTCAAAGCTGGCCTTTCGAATTACAGGTACATTTCCTTTTTGCCAGCCTAGTGGATTGGAGCAACGTAAACAAAAGTGTCTTGCTCATGGAAACACCGCACCACTGTGAATCAAACTCATAACCTTACAGCCGTGAGCTTAATACCCTAAATACCAAGCTATGTGCTTTTACGTATACTTAATTACATGCACACACACATATACGCAATATACATACATATATATACATAGAGACAGAGAGAGAAACGGAGAGAGAGGCGTGTCTGTGTATATATGTATATATATATTCATGTATTTACGTTTAATGCATGCATATATATAGATGATATTCAGTGTCTCATGATAAAACTCTATAGACAAATTACTTACAGATCAAATACGTATGAATACGTAATTAACCAGCAAAAATATTCCAGTACTTTCAAATAATGCTAGTAGGTTAAACAGTTCTAAAAGTTCTCTAATGAAAGTATATGTGTACATATAATACCTATATATAGATATATATGAATATATTCGAAAATATATAATATAGTTATATACATACATATATGTGCATACATATGTGTATAAATACATTTACATATAGATGTGCGTGTCTTTGTGGTGCGTGTGTGAACGTCTTTGCGAGTGCGTGTGTATCAGTGTTTTTGCGCGCGTGTGTGTGTATGCATGTATGTGTATATTTGTACAGGCACATATAACACTGTCATATGCATTCATGCACATATTTACTCCATCACACAATAGGCATACAAACACAGAGAGAGAGGAAATGTCTAACAAGATTGTGTCGTGTACTCAAATGTTTGCTTTCATATGAAAACATATACATATGTTAATTGCAATAGATGCATATTTATATATGTCTGTATCAATGTGCTTACAGAAAATAAAACATATAAACTTCGTGTAAACAATATATTACAAGTGTTAGCCTTTGAGAGAGAGACTCCTACCCACAAATAGCAATAAGAGAAAATATGTTTGGAATTACATTTATCTCTGCTAAATACAAAATACTACTGCGATCTTAGTGGTGAGAGTTTTAAATATTCTTAACATAAATTATGCCTTTGTCTATAGGTTTGGAATATATTTGTGCAGTGTTTATCAAGAGAGTTACATTCTTTTATGGATGCATGTCTTCTCTTTAAACCGCGCAGGAGGGATTACGTGTTTAGAAATATTTTTGTCGTATGTGTCCTCAAATGCGTGAAATTCTGAGAATGCCAACGATGTGCAATGGTGCACGCGCGTTACGATATTTGTGTTACTGGCAAAATTTCCATATTTTCTTTCTGTCTTATATTTGAATTTCATTCACCAGGTTTACATAATCTGCCTGGACGTAAAGTTATAACACCGACTATCTGTTGAATCTACGTGCACTTTTAGTATGTTAGTGTCTGCAGATATATGATTACACACATGTTTGGTGAATGTATGTATGAACAGGAACAAGCCATGTTCCATCTTATTCAAGACCGTGACAGTACCTATAAGTGGAAGCTCGTTTATTCTATGTATGCGTTACCACAGATCTGTATGCAAATCGTTATGTGACAGCGGGGATGCATATATATGTGAATATGTGAATAAAATTTTGTCTCTGTTTTAATATCAAGCACTTAGAATGTATATTTGAAATATTGCATTCAATATTATTTCAAACCGCGTGCCTTTGTATGCATAAACATGTATGTATTTATGAGTATGCATTTATGAATCATATGGTATGATTACATGCAAATATTGTCACGCGCAGATATGGACTCATGTGATTGCGCAGTTGTCTATATGTACGTGCATAAATTCTTCTCGTTTAGTTTTTGCTGATTCTAACCATTGTATTGCGGCCATGTTGGGCATCTGTTTTCGAATGGGCTTTTGTTGACGATCGCATCAATTATACATATTTCACCGTGGAACGTACTTTCTTATTCCATGATTCACCGATCGCTTAAATTAACATTTTAACCCGAAATCACTCTTGATTAAACAATGATAGTTTGTGAAACATAAGCACATACAGACAGATATATACGTTCACAAAACACACACTCATGCACACACCACACAAACACACACACACACATACACATCTTACAAAGTGGATAACGCACCTGACTTCAAATTAAACATTGTATGATCGAGATGCGTCGCGCTTACAGGAATATTTTAGCCGCAGGAATGGTTGCTTAGCTGAGAAATTCGCCTTGTAAACACGTGGTTTCGTGTTCAAGTAATGTGGAGAAGTGTCTCCTATTATATCTCCGAGCCTATCAATTCCATATGATTCAATAGAGGGAAACTGTGTGGAAGCTTGCCGTATCTGTATGTATGGATAATGTAAGTGACTACGCGTCAATGCGCCTGTCAATCTCCAGTCAACAAGCATCTTAACTTTGTTAATGATCGGGTACTTTGCGGCTTGGCAAAAGTATTACTACTGGGTCGATTTCTTCGGTTAATCACCGTACCCCAGTATGGCTATAACAAAGCGACGAAAACAAGGATTATATATGAGTGTGAGAGTGTGTGTGTGTGTGTGTGTGTGTGTGTGTGTGTGTGTGTGTGTGTGTTGTGTAAGCGCGTGCATGTGTGTAAAGATAGAGTGACATTGATATAAACACACACATCATACATGTGCATATCCGTATGCATATATCTGTATATTTATATGCATTCATATATACACAGGCATTTATTGATGTATATCTATACCTATTTCTTTACTACCCACAAGGAGCTAAACACAGAGAGGACAAACAAGGACAGACAAACGGATTAAGTCGATTGTATAGACTCCAGTGTGTAACTGGTACTTATTTAATCGATACCGAAAGGATGAAAAGCAAAGTCGACTTCGACGGAATTTGAACTCAGAACGTAACGGCAGACGAAATACCACTAAAGATTTCGCCCGGCGTGCTAACGTTTCTGCCAGCTCGCGGCCTTAGGTATGTCTATAGCTACATCCACATGCAAACTATCTCTCTCTTCATCACTCCCCTTCACTCTCTGTCTATCTTTCTTTCTCTGTCTCTCACACGTATATAACATCGGCAATTCATAGCACACAAGAAGAAGCAAAAATTGATTTGTCTGTAACCATGCTCTGCATGTGCTCTTATTCAGGTCTGAAATGTTCTTCACTTTTGCG
>NC_042997.1:8108748-8113748 GCF_006345805.1 Octopus sinensis | reverse complement strand
AATTCTGCTATGAAGGGAAACCATTGGGCTGGCGGATTTCCAACATATAGCCACCCACCCCACCGATTATCACAGACACTCCTCCATGTTTAACAGTTGGAAGGAGGTAGTCTGGATCAAATGCTTCTTTTGGCTGTCTTCAAACGTATTCTCGGCCGGTGGTCGGAAATAATGTAAAGGATGACTCGTCCGAGAAAATAATTTTATTCCACTGCTCTAGGAACGAATTCTGTAGGTTTTTACTTCACTCCAAACGCTTTGCAACGTTTGTTTTTGAAAGGCTTTCCGAATGTAGCTCTCCCAGGAAATCCGGCTTTGTGCAGTTTCCGGCGAACAGTTTTTGTGGAAACTGGATTCTCGAGGTTGTCATTAAGCCTTGGGAGCTGTACTTTTGTGATCCTTTCTTAATAATTCGCGTAAGAATCCGACGGTCCCTATGTGAGAGTCTTGGGTTTCTTCCACAGTTTTGTTTCAACGAAGAGGTTATTCTTTCTCTCTCAAAGTCTCTCATTACTTTCGAGACAGTACTTCCTGATACACCAAACATTTCGGCTGTTTTCGTTACGCTAGCGTTTGCCATACGAGCACCAACAATTGGACCTGTTTGAAAGTCCGATAGATCTGTCATTTTCATGAATTTTAATTACCTTTTTCTTATATCTGAAAAGAAGGAGCTATTTTGGCAAAACATATTAAGCAACACTAATAATAATAATAAAAAAACATAAAAATGGTTTTATAAATATTTCGAAATTATAATGCAATGATGCTAGGTGTTTCCATTATTTTGTCCAACCCCTGTATGTATATATGTATATTTATACACACACACACACACGCATATATATGTATACATGTATATAACTATATATATAGATATATTACATATATCACATATATGTATATATATGTATGCATGTATATATATTACATATATGTATATATATATATATCTGTATATATATGTGTGTGTGTGTATGTGTGTTTGTATGTATTTAGGTACGTATATACACTCTCTGCAGGTTAAATTTATAAGTTTATGTCCTCTACTATATTCCCACAGGGTTGGTTAACCTTAGCTTTCTCATCGCATGTATACTCTTCTAGAATTCAGAATAATTGGCCAAATCTCTAAGCAGTTACAATAAATCTTTCATGAGTGAATGAAAGTAAACTCTAACGCATTCCTGCTATATGATGAATTTAAATTTGCTCCAGGCATTTGATTGTATTTATAGGCAGATCACTTTAGTTTACATTTTCTTCTGTTCATTTTACTGTCAGAAATAGGTATTCAATTATCTGAGAATTTACAGGAGACATACAGGAAAACTTTCCAGGATTGTATTATCTGTCATCGAGTGAATGCTATGAAACCGGAGTTAAGAATCGACACTAAAGAGACATTATACATTCATACGTGCATACATACATACATGCATACATGCATGCTTGCATGCTTGCATACATACATACATACATACACACACACATACAATGACACATAAACACAACACAACACAAGTAACTATCTATCTATATCTATCTTTCTCTATGTATGTATGTATGTATGTATGTATGTATGTATGTAAATCGTGCTGGAGTAGGGACTTCGGAGTTAAAATCTATTTACTGTAGAAATGTAGAATTAACCTTGACAGGAATTTAACCTCCAATTCCCAAAGTGATTGGCTTGCATCCAGTTTCACTATAACTGTGAATTTCCATTTGTAAGTAATTTGGTCAAAATACCATTATTGAAATCCTAACATCTGCTAACAAATGTATTTTCTGACCCCCCACACCCTCCTACTGATGGTGACAATATGTGGTATCCATTCACTCACTGACATGTAACGGGTTCATTTACATACATACATGCATGCATACATACATATACACATACATACATACATACATACATACATACACACGTACATACATACATACATACTGACGTCTGGAGACAGCATAAAGAAGACACTCACTTACAAACTGATTATTCTCAAGCCAGTGCAAACAGCTGTCAGTCAGAAACTCTTACATCAGAAGATAATAACCGAGGAAAAATAATAAGCAAAAATATTTAACCAGAACCAGGCAGCAGTACACAGAGACAAAAGAGGAGGAGCAGTGAACATCACGGAAGGTCCTTCACAAGAAGACTCCTTATGGAGGAAGACCAAGATGCTCCTTGGCTGGAAGAAATCCGACGAAGTTATTGCCACCTAAGACATACAGTATTGATGGTGATATTCTTGCAACTGAAACCTCAAGATGTAAAAGCACCTGCAAGACACTTGATCATTGGATATTGGCACAAGCTAACCTTCTACCGACCACATCTTATCGAACTATACCAGCAATCTCTCATTGGGAACAGTAGCATACCACTCCGGTTAGCTCTGGCAGCGACAAAATTTGTCTTGAAATGTAGAACCACCCACATGACAAAAATCTACCGCCCAATTGCACGCCAGAACATAATCTATAAGATATATACAGCATGCTTAAAACTTTTCCTCCAGAACCATTGTGAAACCAATAACATCATCACAGCAAAACAAGCAGCTGGGAAGAAGGCGGTCTGGGGATGTAACGAGCAATTGTTAATTGTCAGAGGTGCGAGAGCATAAGTGGAACGTAGTTTCAATGTGGTTAGACTACAAAAAACGCTTTTGACTGGAATGTTCCAGTATCTAGGGTGGATGATAACATATATTACACTGGCACCTGTAACAAAACACGTGTCATTAAAGAACATTACAGTCGGATAAAGAAAATTTGAACATCAGAATACTCTGCATTAAAAAAAACCGTGGCCCACAATGTGTTTGCAGTGCCAGTACTCATACCAACATTTGAGCTGCTTGATTGGACGCTTGATGAGATCCGAGCAATTGATGTGAAAACCCGAAAAATACTAACAAGCATATATAATTTCAACATTAACAGTGACATAGATCGCCGCTCCCTAAAACGAAAAAAAGGTGGCATTGACTTAACGGCGATCCAAAATACCTTTGAATGTCGTATCATATACCTGCAGCAAAATCTTTTAACCACCAATTGTTGACATGCATCCCTTGACCAAGTGTGCATAAATGAGGCTGGTAACATCATAAGACTTGGAAGGCAGTCCCTTCAGCAACATTCCTTGACTGTAAACCATTAATATATGCCCAAAGAAGTCACACGATTTATCAGATGAAAGAATGATCATACAAGCGCAGAAGACCATGGATATGGTAGTAGAAAGCTCTGAGATAATAGTAACATTGACTATCAAAGCAGTCTATCATGAGCCAATAACTGGATTACTACCTCTCACTTTGAAGGGTATGCGTTTGTAATCCAGGAACAGGAAGTATCGACCAAATACCTGATGTATAAAAGGGATAGAGATACAGGAAAGGCTGTAAAATGTGACAACCGATGCAGACATTCTGGAGTTAACAGCGAAGATATCGTCCACATCATAGATCAATGGAAAATGGGATACCTACGCTGACTTATTGAGAAATCTGCAGTTACTCTATCCAGATTATAAGTTCAGGTTTATACCTCTAATTATCGAAGCCCTGCGACATATGACATACTGCTTAAATACCAATCTTGAGAAATTAGACTTCTCAAAATCAGAAAGGAGAAAGCTAATTCGAAGAGTACAGATACAATCTATCACTGGAACTGTAAAAATCTGTAAACATTTCCAGAAATGTATCATTTAAATATATATGATCATATCTAGATATGCAACTATACGCATGAAAATACATACATAAAACGAAACATACAAATCTGCATGCATACATACATACATACATACATACATACATACATACATACATACATACATACATGCATACATGCATACATACATACATACATACATAACATACATACGTACAAACATATATACATTGGATCTAGGTTACAAATAGGGTCCTTCTTTATTGGCAGAAAATATTGAAATAAAACTGAACAATGGCATACATACATACATACATACATACATACATACATACATGCATACATACATACTTATGCACCCATCTTGAGAAATTAGGCTTCTCAAAACCAGAAAAGAGAAAGCTGATTCGAAGACTACAGATTTAAGCCACCAGTGGGACTGTAAATATTTGTAAAACTTTCCAGAAGGTTATCATTTATGTATATATGAGCATGTCTAGATATTTAAGTACATGCGTGAGAAGACATTCACAAAACAAATCTGTACGTATCCATACTTACATACATGCATACATACATCTTTTATCTTTTATTGGTTTCAGCCTATGACTGAGGTCATGCTGGTGCGCCACCTGTAGTTACATACAAAATACTTGGTTGATGTGAAAATCCCATTCAAGAAGCTTTGGATCTAGGTCAGAAACCGGCTCTTTCTCTATTGGCAAGAAACCTTGGAATAAAACTGAATGATGACATACATACATATATGCATATGTATATGCCTGTATATGAGTCTTTATATGTATTTATATATATGTAATAAAATATAGTACACAGTCATTGTTTAGTCCAAGAGTAATGTTTGTTGCGGCAAGGATATGGTGTTTCTACAGGAATATTCCATATAAAATTGTAGTTGTGTACCCCTAGACCTCTTTTGTCGTTGTTGTTGCTTTTAAGATCAGTGCGTTTGAATTGAGCAACATATAGCTGTAATTTACAGAAGTTTAATTGCTTGTGAAGGAACTCCTATTTTGCCCGTTTCATCCAGGGGAAATTTAAATGGCGTTTATATAAAATCATATCGTATGTAATGAAGGAGGTATTTTTATATCTGCACCTCTCATTATTTAACAATATAAGGGTTCTAAAATGTTAAACAAAAGCTTTCTCCGCCATACTTCCTCATTAATATTAACTAAATACTCATGACGTGAAGACGAAATAAAAGTAAACGAGAAACAAAAGCAAAATATAAATAAGAGATAGAAAGAAGTAACATTTCAATTAACACATTCTCCAGTTAT
>NC_042997.1:8098748-8103748 GCF_006345805.1 Octopus sinensis | reverse complement strand
AGATACACAAACATTTCCATATACACACGTACTCACTTTATTTAAATAAATACATATAAGTTTATGTGTGTATGTAACTATGTTCGGTATCACAGAATAAACATATATATATATATATATATATATATATGTATATATATATATATATATATATAAGCTCTTCAGAAATGCCTGCAAAGCTGCACCAGGTTATGCTTATTATCGTGCAGCTACAAAGGATAAAGTTAACAATACTTAATCAGTAATTTAAAGATATTCAAAGATTACGTAGGAACAATCCTAATTTTACAAAAGTAACTATATCTGTTATAACTAATTAAATTGCTGTATTCATTATAACTAGAACGATTCCTATAGTGCCGAACTATCTATGGGTATACATAGATGCATATACACACACATATATACATACACATACATACAAACACATACACACACACACACACATATTTGGATGTGTTTTTATATACGAGGGTGGGTTGAATAGTTCATAGAATGACTAAGAAGGAGTGATGTTAGAGCTATGGAATCTTGCATTCATAAATTTTATCACTATTAATCACTGCATTGTTTTTGTTTATCAGGTAAACTGATATGTGACTGTCCAAAGAAGACGTCAAAAGTAACTAGTAGTGACTTCTCGTGAATGTAGACAAAACTTTGCGTTGTTGTGCTATCAGGTACCTGCAGAAAAGTCTTTAGCCCCGAAGGACATTCACGCTATGGTTGCTAGATTAAGGTATGACGCTCCAACAGCTGAATTTTGAAATTTTTGAGTCTTGAAGGTGAATCGTTTTCTGAATGTCCTGAAATTGCCACTACTGAGGAATATATTGATCGTGTTCACCACATGCTGATGGATGACAGGCGATTGACTATCAATGAAATAGCCAATGCACTTAGTATATCCATGGGGAGAGTTGAGAATATTTTTTACAATGAATTTGACATGACAAATATGTTTGTTCCCTTGGAACCACATATTCTGTCATCTGATCAAATGCACTCCAATCTGATCACATCATGGAAAAATCTGACATTGCTTCAGGCAGATCCAGGAATCCCCTTCAATGTTTCCTAACCGAGGATGAGTGTTTGATTCATGAATTTGAGCCAGAGACAAAGAGGGAGTCTATGCAGTGCAAACACCTCCTTCTATCCTGCTCGAAAGAAGGCCGAGATCGTTTCACGTACAGAGAAGGTAATGATACACGTTTTTTTGAGATGCAAAAGTCATTGTGATTTTTTGCCATCTTGAAAAGAACGACATCATTAATGGAAAGTACTTTTCCAGCTTGCTGTGGCAGTTAAGAAAGGCTGCCAAGATCAAACGCACTGGAAAACTGACAAATGGGTTTTGTTCCATGAGGACAGTGTCCCAGCATTTTGAGTTCTTGATTTCATTGGTCGCTGTACGTGACAGTAGCCATGAACTGATTGATCATTCTCATTATGCTCCTGTTTTAGCCCTATCCGACTATTTTCAGTTCCCCAACATCAAAGATCACTTTGCTGGGAATCAGTATTGCACTGATGATAAAGTCGTATGTGCCACTTATGACGATTTTGACCAACAGATTGAAACGTTTTCACGAATGGGACCCAAACACTGCTATAGTACTGCTACTGCTATATTAAAACGTCTGTGGATAGCATGTGACGTTTTGTGGCATAATAAACCCGAGTTCGACACATTCCATTACAGTAACTTGGTCATCGTATCACCCTTCTATGTGTTTGTATATATATTATATATATATATATATATATATGTATATGCGTGTGTGTGTATGTATGTATGTATGTATATATATATATGTGTGTGTGTGTATGTGAGAGAGACTCCCTTCGGTCATGACTGGTCAAGGGATTGTACCTAGAAAGTTACCCCCCCAAGCACAAGTCCGGGCAAGATTGCTTATGGAAGGCCTGCAGTCGCCCATGCATATTGCCCCCTTCTCCACGTCACCTCCTTCACTTACTACTAGATTTCCTCCTCAATACCTATACACTTTTAGACTACCACCGATACCTACTACTGTATTTAAAATCCTTTCATTTTGCTTTTATCATATTACACTATCTTCCTCTACCCCTCTCATCCTTACTCTTATCTTCTCGGCTACCCCGTACACAATATTCCTAGACACTATACGCCTATACACCTTACTTTATACTGAAGCCAATAAATTTCCCCCTCGCTCTATCTACCTCTCTTTCTATCTATATACTTTGCTTTCCTTTTACCAGTTAATAGGCACCTCCATTACCATTCTGTTATTGAACATTGATATGTTCGCGTTTTTTTCTCCTGATGTTTACTATATAATGATTTAACCCACATGGATCTACGCAGGATTCCACCTAAGGACTTGTGCTCTTGTTTCTACAACATCAGAAAGTTGAACTTTGAACTGTTATTATGCTTCTTTCTTCTCTCTCTTCATTTCCATTATTCATTTACTCTCTTCGTCTATGTCGTCATCTGATTAATATATACCATTTTCATTTTCCCTATTTTTCTCTATCTGTCTCTGGTGACGGAATATCACATCCTCGGGGATATAACACAAAGAGCTGCAAGAGTTTGAATTTTTCCAATAATAATATTGTATACGACTTGAGATATTTGCTTTGCCTTAACGTTTGTTCTCCTCTTTAACAATTATATATCCGCTGCATCGGAAATCTGCAATGGCTACATGATGACCGTCTCGGATATAACCTTGGCGCCCATGTAATCCGTTGCAGCACTTAGCTAGCGCACCTAATCGTTTAGATCACCTGCGATTTAAACCACCATACTGTGTGTATGTCTTTGTATCTATCTATCTATCTATCTATCTATCTATCTATCTATCTATCTATCTATCTATCTATCTATCTATATATCTATCAATATATATACACATATATATAAGCATCATCATATACTCAGAGTAAATGACATCGATAATGTTTATATCATAGAGGTGCATCTAATGCAAAATCTGAATTCATACACACATATACATTATGTATGTGTGTGTGTGTGTGTGTGGCTTGGCTGTGTCGTAAGGAGCGTCCTTCCCAATCACTTTGTTCCGGGTTCAGTCTCACTGCATTGCACCTTGTGAGCGGATTTAGTAGACAGAAACTGAAAGAAGCTGGTCGTATATATATGTTTATATATCTTTCTGTGTGTATGTGCACAGAAACATTTGTGAATATGTATATGAATATATATGTATATATATATATATATATATATATATATATATATATATAACACACACATATATATATATATATATATATATATTATATATATATATATATATATATATATATATAACACACACATATATATATATCTATATATATATATATATATATATATAATATATATATATATATATATATATATATATAAACGTATATATATAGAGAGAGAGAGAAAGAGAGAGAGCTATTGTACACAAATACATATGTGTATATGCAATGTGTGTACTTGCGTGTGTAATAGTGAGTTTAAGATGACCATTCATACGAATAGGACTCAGTACATCTGAATGCAATGTTAGATAATATATTAATATATAAAGCATCCAACACGCATACAAACGTCTGAAAACCAATAGATGTTGGTCAATAGGTTTTTCATCAGTGACTTCTGATGAGAAATCAATATTCTAGCATCTTTTGGTTGATTCTGTTTTCTCAAAACCATTATCAATATTATTTCTTTTGAGGAGAAACGGAAGTGTATTAGACTGGTGCGTTACTACTTTTGTAGTTTTTATCACATAAGAGACAATAGCGACGTCTGTTTGGCAGGTAAAATTAACCAAAACATTGGGATACCTATTTCTTCAGCTGTGTTAAGTAGAATAGAATGTGACGTCCAACGACGAGAAAATAGACTTAAATAGACATGAGATAGTAATTAAATGACTGTTCTATGAAGTTGATTCTTCTATAGGGCAACTTTATAATGTTTTGTTTTGAGTAAATATAGAGCGATATTTTGTGATGGAAAATACATTCGTTTGAATTTAACTAGTATATTATTATTACATATTTCATCAACTTGCTAGGAAACTAAAAGAGACAACTTTAATCTCAGCAGAATGAAACATTTACAACAATTTTGAACTAGATAGTCAAAAAGAATTCAAATTTGTTTTCTGTTAAGCTAACTGTATTGACAAACATTTAAATCATAAAATCAGAAATGGAATTTTATACATCCATTCAGAATACGACGAACGTAGGTAATCAGATTTGGTAAAAGGAATTCAGAATTACTTTAGCCAAAATTTAAGGCAGTTAAGTTGACATGTGGCTTTAGATTGATGCATTTCAAGTACTTCAAAATGAAATCAATGAAACGTTTTTTGACTTGGTATTTCAAACGAAACGTGGTACGTAATGTAATGGATGGTTGGGAAGTGGTACATAACAAAAAGGTAAGCTGGTATTATACTAAGATGTGACCTGATTTCAAATCCCTATTGTGGATATTACATTTTTCTTCCTTTTAAAATACGTATTTGAAATTATTTTGGGTTTTGGTTCAGATTTGCTACATTACAATTTTTCTCCTGGAATGCACACACACAAACGCAATAAACAGCTTATTGCACACCTATACTCAATATTCCGTACACTTAACTATAATCCTTCATGCATGTAGATTTACGTAGCAGAACGTAAACATATAATATACATGCATGGAGACAATCACTTCTGCTATACAACTTTTCTCTTGTACATTGCCTACCTTCAAAAACCTATACATATATGTAACACAATTAATAAACCCTCTCCCGTTAACCAATCCAATTAATGCCACATTGAAGAATACTCTAATAGAGCTCCACAGAATTATTTTTCTCTGATTTTCTCGATGAAAATTCTCTGCCAAGAATTTGAATATTTTTTCATTTAGCTCGCAGTTGATATAAATTTTGGGCTCGTTTTGTATATAGTTGTGATTACTTTTTAACGGATATTTTATA
>NC_042997.1:8083748-8096248 GCF_006345805.1 Octopus sinensis | reverse complement strand
AAATAAGTACCAGCTCGATCTCATAGATTATTACACTCCCCTAAAGCCCTGGGCTTATTCCGATAGTCGAAATGATTAAAACTATCACAATTAACATGAGGACCATTAATAAAATCACCGCCAAAATTGTTGGCGCTGTCTTCTTCTTCTTCTTCTCCTTCTTCTTCTTCTTCTTCTTCTTCTTCTTCTTCTTCTTCTTCTTCTTCTTCTTCTTCTTCTTCTTCTTCTTCTTCTTCTTCTTCTTCTTCTTCGTCGTCGTCGTCGTCGCCGTCATCATCATCGTCGTCGTCATCATTGTCGCTCTCGGCATTGACTTTGTCATCATCATCTGTCATTATCATTGATGTAATTGCCTCGCAGAAGTACTTTGCTTATTAGATAGTAATTCCACAATAAGCATTACACAGCTTGATATTTATCAGGAAAAACCAACACTATGAAAGATATAAGCAAATATCACAACTTTCCAAATAACATTCAGTATTTTTTTAACGAATTGTTTTTCTGTGAGGATTTACGTTGTGGATGAAGACTAAATTTATATTTTATACGGACTGAGATTATTTGTACAGTCTGGTATGATTTTCAGACCATAGATTGAATATTGCCCCAGAGTAGGTCTCAAGTAACAACGGCTTTTGTCCCTGTTGTAAAAGACTAACGCAAACAGAGGGAGATAGACAGATTACCACATAAATAGATAATTGATTTATTGATGGATAGTTTATAAGCAACATATATGAATGGAAGCTACACACGCACGCACGAACACATATACACATGTGCATACATATTTGTGTGAGTGAGGTTGCAATTAAGCTCGTTATTTATTTCTCTATATATCTTTATATATCAATCCATCTTTCGCTCCGTCTATATATTCGTCTAGTTTTTATTATTCAAACAAATAAATATAGTCCTTTCATAAATATGACCTCACGTCACTGGAAGAAATGAACATCATTGTCATCGTCCTCATCACCGTTGTCATCATCATCATCGTCATCATCATCGTCGTCGTCATCATTATCACCATCATCGTCATCGTCGTCATCGCCGTCGACATCATTATTCTCCTCCCACCTCCTCCTCCTCCTCATCCTAATCCCCATAATTCTCCTCCTCATCACAAGAGAACGCAAAAAATAGCACGTTAGGTGCATGCCCACTCACAGAGACAGCTACACTTACATGTATATGCAGAGATACATTGGTATATGTACACATCAGTTTGTATATATGTATATATTTACGTATAAATACATGTATATATATATGTGTGTGTCTGTATATATATATATATATATATACATGATTGAGTATATGTATATATGTATATATATATATATATGTGTGTGTGTGTGTGTACGTATGCTATAAATATGTATAAACACCCATTTATTCATTGTATGGAATTTGATCGAGTAAGACCAAGATCAAAGGTGTTTTTTTCTTCTAAATATTGACTCGAGCTGAATTATTTGCTTCTCACTCTTGTGTTCTAGATAAACTAATCTTCCAAGTAACAGAGACATTTCATTCTTAAGGATGGGAAATACTAGAGAGGATTACCTTTCATCTTCAATGACAATCTGAGATATCCCCAATGATTAAATCAACAATAACTAGTTAAAATAAGAGAGTAAGTCTCTTACCAAGAAACGAAATAATAAAAACATACGATATCTCTAATTAATTCTATCACTACAAAGTATTGTTTGCATAGTAGATACTACATAAGTTTTTATTTTTAATTTCTAAGTTATAAAGCTACATCTGCTATGTGAAATATAATAGAAAAGAGAGTATGACAGATTGATGGATAAATAGACAAATTCAAACACAGAAATACATGAATAGTGATGGGATCAATAAATGGACAGAAATGTGTTAAAGAACGTAAGTCATGATTAATCAGGAAACATCTGTTACCGGAGAGATTGAACGATAAGTATAGTTTGAAAGATTGCAACACAGAGTATTCGCACATAAACAGATACACAGATATGCAAATGCGCCCAGAGCCCTCCCACACTCACTTGCATGCATACACAAACAAACCGGAGGAAAAGTTCTAAATATATTTAGAATTTATATATTTGTTTGATACTGATAATTGACATCGTTTCCTCGCAGAATCAGTATACTACGTTTGTATGTACGTATGTATATATGTATGTATGTATGTATGTATGTATGCATGTATGCATGTATGTATGCATGCATGTATGTATATATTTATGCATGCGTACAAGCATGTCTTCTTTAATATTGTGTGTATATATACATACATATATTGTATACATACATACAGAGAGAGAGAGAGACAGACAGACGGGGACACACATACACACATATATATATATATATATACTGTTTTCCCTTCTATCGTTTTCTCTCTCATCCTTTCTCAAATTTCATTTTTCTCCCCTTCACCGTTTTATGTCTGTCTCTCTCCTACTATTTCTCTTTTTCTCTCTCATGTTGCTCACACTTGACCATCGTCCATCTTTCTTTTCCTCACGTGATCATCTTTCTTGCCTTTCATGAATGTCCTAAGGAGCGGATGTATCCTGTCTCCCTCTTCTGTCTTTTCTGATGTGAAAGAAGATATTTCTCCAGCGTTCGCTATTTTACCCTCATTCTGATCTGACGACCCTTCATGTTTGTTTTCGTTCCGTTTCCATGTATGTTTCTACGGTCCTGTTTTTGTTCCCAACTTTGACCCTCGATAAATCCCAAATTATATTTTGGTACTTATGGGAGCAACTGTCTTTGAAGACTATTATTATCGTTGAATGCTCGAAATGAAGAGTAAATATACAGCCAACAAGTGATGAAGGGTCCTTTCTCTGTGTTAACTTTCCCTGTTTTCCGTTCGTTTCTCTTGTTGTTTACATATTTAAATATATTGTTTACGTATAGCATGTTGTTTGCACAATTGGTGACGTCCTGTAGCCATATATGTATATATACATACATACATTTCATATGTATATATATATATATATATATATATATATATATATATATATATAAAATATATATTTAAATATATATATATAGGCGATTAAATTTAAAAAGGCAGAATGCTAAATTGAAGGTAATTTTAATAAAAGTGGTTGTATGGAAAATTAAAAAAAAAAAATGAACTCTAACCGTTTTCATCGCAATGCAAATTTTCAAGAATTGAAACGTGAAAAGAATTTTTTTAATATTGAGGAGGGGAAAAAAGAAATTTACATTGTTTTTTGCAAAATAAGGATAATAAACAAATACAAAAATTAAAAAATTTGTATACCGATACATTGTAAAGTCTTTATGTATCTTGAGTTCAATGATAGGAAAAATTACCTTGGAGGATTGAGATCCATGTGATTAAACGTGGTGCTTAGTTTATGGTGTTTGTTAAATGAATGTCAAAACAGGAAATGGGGTAGGAGTTACCCAGTTTCTGTGGGTAAGGGGATACAACTCTGTGGATTTTATGCTCTTCAATTGGGATTATCAATTTTTTGTCAGATAGGATGTTAGAAAAAATAATTACGATCATGATGGAGCTTGCATATTAAGATGCGTTTTGAATTTTTCAATAAAAAGATTCTCCTTGTTAATTCTTTCTTGCGTAGTGATTCCGTCTTTACATTGGTAGAAGGGGAATATGTAAAATTTAGGATTTTTGTCTTTAGCGCACCAGTCTATGTGGCTACTTAGTGGAATTTGACGGTATTCTGGGAGATTTATTTGTTCTTTATGGACCGCTACTTTTTACGTAAAGGGAGGCTCGTTTGTCCAACATAATTATGCTGGCAACCGGTGTATGTGAGAACGTAGATAAGTTCTCGGAGGATCATGAGAAGTTGGTCTTGATTTTAAACTTTATTCCTTGTTTGAAAGTAAATTCATAGCTTTCAAGTAGGAAGGGGCAGGTGTCTCAGTTCTGGCGTGCACATTTTTTAACTGATGGGGGTGGATGTGGTGTGTGAAGTTTGGCATTTGTCAAGAGTTTTTTCAAAGATTTATGTTGTCTTGTACATTTGAGGATTTTATGTGTATTGATAATATTATTCATTTTTGGGTCTGCGGGTTAGTGGTGCTGATAAGCTGCAAAAATGGTGGAACATTAATGTTTATCACCCCCAAAGGCGATTGAGCGTGAGATATTACGCCTGTCCTTAGCTCTAAGGTGTTTTTACACGGGTGACATGAGAGTTATATACTCCGCTACGCAATTGCAGCCACCGGAAAATACACAAAGCATATACATTAGTATATGTATTTAACAATATTTATTATATCAGATCAGCTTTTTCGTTCCACATCACATTCTAGTTTACAAATCATTGATGTTTTTCTTTCCGAAGTCCAGTCCTATCAATTTTTATGGTAGGTACATACAGTCGACAATCGACTACATCTCGAGGGAGCATCTGTTGAAAGCGATTGCATCGTATTTGAAATCATTATTCATTCTTAGGTCAGTGCTTTCATTGTCTTTCTCAATGTTACCGTCCTAATGAACTACCACTCGCTATCATTTTACAAACATGAACAGACTATAGAAAGAGAAATCATGGAATAAGCTCGAAGTCTGGTTTCATCGCTGTTATATAGCCTGAGTATATAATTTTATAACACTTCGTTTCTCTCCATATATATCTATACATATGTAATATAATATAATACAAAGTATTCTATATATAAATATACAAGCTTATACATATATGTATGTATATATGTATGTATATATGTATGTATATATATATAATTGTTACGTTCCTGTTCCATTTTTTGGTGTTCATATTTTGTGTTCATATTTTAAGATCAAGGGGAGTGAAAAAATATAGCGTTAGGTGCATATATATATGTGTGTGTGTGTGTGTGTGTGTGTGTGTGTGTGTGTGTGTGTGTGTGTGTGTGTGTGTAAAATTTATATAAACACGTATGCATATAACTGTCATGCCTATATATATATATATGATAATTATCTTTTGCATTTTTTAAACCCCAAACAGCCAAAGAATATGAAAACAAAACATGTTGAATCTTTTCTCCGGGTATTTGAATGCTTCATGGTAAGTACCTCATCCTCGGGAAGTTTTAGTTATTCTTTAAATTATATGAGACAATGATACAGGAAAATTATACACATACACACACACACACACACACACGCGCGCATATGTATATATATATATATATATAATATATATATATATATATATCATGTACATACATATATATTCATGTATATATATACATACATACATATATATATATATATATATATATATATATATATATGCAATCGTGTGCGTGTATGCGTGTGTTTATGAGAGTAGATTAATGCTACAGTTCTACATGTCGGAAAATCGGAAAACCCATAACTAGCTTTTTTACCCTTCCTTAGAAACATTACCTAAATTGCAGTTGCTAAAGCATTAGTTAATATAGTAGATTATCCTAGAAACTCTGGCTGTAATCTATTTCCCCGTTTGAGCAAGAAGTTGTTTCATGCGTCAGAATATTTCTCTAACCTCGGCATTTTCACTGATGCAATTAGAGCGACTGATACAATGTTTTTAGCTTATAACACCTGCGAAGATCTGATACTTTTAGTACTTATGTTTTGATTACAAAAATTACATAAAGAAATTTAATATTTATTTACGGAGGAAAATGTAAAGCTAAAGTTTAATTCCATATTATGAATAAATATGAATTTATATGAATTAATGTGTTCAAACATATACAACCCTAGAGGATTTGACTAATTTTTATTGCATTTTTTGCATAAACAATACCTATGAATTATTTATAATCACAAAGTTCTTAGGCATAATATATGCATTTTATAGTTTACATGAAGTTACGGACATACATAAACACTAGAGAGTATGTACGTATGAATTTCTGCAGGAGGTACATACATACATATAGGCAGACATGCGTATATATGTCTGTGCGTATTTATGTGTGCATATAACAATGTATATGTGTATGTGTCATTATATGTATGTATATATGTATATATACAGTTACATATAAACATATGTGTATGCATATCATTCTCCAGCTGAGTGACCCCTTTAAGCGTTGAATCAATTATTTGAAGAAAAAATATCTATATTGTCTGGAGATGATGGATAAATCAATAGATATCTATGCATTATTTGTTTGTATTCTTCATTATCATTAAAATATATGGCATATATTATAATTTATTTAATATGTATTTTACGAAATTTTTGCAATAGATATCTATGCATTATTTGTTTGTATTCTTCATTATCATTAAAATATATGGCATATATTATAATTTATTTAATATGTATTTTACGAAATTTTTGCTTACTTTTGTTAGGTTTTAGAAAATATGTTAAAAACATTTTTGAACAAAATCTCATAAATTATATAAAACGTATTCAAACACATTAAAAAAATATAAGCGGAAAATGTCTTAAGTTTTTGTTAGTGTATTATACTTCAAAATGGTCTATCACAACAAAGATTATCTAAAAGAATGCAGTTTAATAATGATAAATTGGTATGCACATTAAAATAAAGTCTGCTTTACTGATTTTCTTCCTTCTTTTTACCGCTTTTTGAAAGTTTTTATTTTTGTAATTTAGTATTTCTTAGCATTAAATAATTGTTCAGATATTAGGAGCAAAGACATTTGGATAGCAATTGCTTTCAAATTTACAGTTCAGATGTAAAAATGTTGAATGGTGAACTGATTAATCGATTAAAAAAGAAGATTGTACATAATTGTCAAATTTTGATTGGATAACATTTTAAAAAAGGTTAAAGAATTTAGAGAATACAAAATAAAACATGAATCATGCATAAAATATAAATAAGAGAAGTGTAAAAAAGTTACGCAAATATAAAATCATTAAAATAACTGCTTATTTTTTAACTTTAAATCAAAAAGCGTTATAGAAATAATAATAATCATAATAATAATAATAATAATAATAATAATAATAATAATAATAATGAAAGAAACGTAAAATACAAAAAAAGCCCATTTAATAAAAATATTAAAACAAATATAGCATTCAATTTATTTATATTACAATCAAGACAGAATATCAATAATGTGTTGAAAATAATTATCAGTTCTAGCAGTTGATTTCTTGTTCGCCACTCAATAAACATGAAAAGAGAATATAGTGAAAACGATCTAAGAATATTCTAAAATATGTTTAAGAAAACTGGCAATGAAAAGGAAAAAATTACAAAATATTTCAGAAAAGAGAAAAACTACGTAAGGGCAAGAGTTGGGGAAGCCAAACATAAATGAAAAATCAATATAAATATATAAAAATTGAAAAGAATAAAAGAAGGAAAGAAAGAAACAAAAGAAGGGAAGTGCATATTCTTAGATCAGTGTAAACTGTTCCGTCTCCAGACAAGTTTAAATTTGAAAAAATATCAATTCCCATTTTCTAATTTCAATTACAGTTGAATAAACTATTCTTTATATAAATTGAAGAAAAATATTGTAATCTATAAAGAGAAGCGTATAAGTAAAAAAATAAAATAATATGTATCCAATATTTAAAAATATCATAAAATTTGTCTGCAAAGGAGAAGCTATGAATGAATTTTACATTTAAAACTTCTCATATATTTGAAAAAATTCCATCGTGTATTCTTTTCATAATGCCCCCTCTTTTCTTTTTATATACCTTCGCATACAAACACACATACACACACACATACACACACCACACACATACACATACACACACACACACGGGCACACACACATATATATAGCAACATATTGTGCCACTGCCTCTAAAGTATATGAACACACTACTTCTCCGAATATATTCTCATTTTATTTCAAGTATAATCATACACGGATGTACATGTATATTCATACATACACAAATATACACACATACTAGCAAATATCTATCTATCTATCTATCTATCTATCTATCTATCTATCTATCTATCTATCTATCTATTTATCTATCTATCTATCTATTTATGTAAACTCATACGCGCACACATATAATATCAATATATTATATATCAATATAATATTACTTAAAGATTCAGTTGTAAGGTAGTAAACTTCTAAGCTCCTTTAATCGCGTAGTGGATTTAATGGCAGTTAACTCGTAGAGTTTGATGCTGACTAGTGTGCTTCTGAAGAGATATTCTGTTTGGTAGTAGTAGTAGTAGTAGTAGTAGTAGTAGTAGTAGTAGTAGTAGTAGTAGTAGTAGTAGTAGTAGTAGTTGTAGTAGTAGTAGTAGTTGTAGTAGTAGTAGTAGTGGTAGTAGTAGTAGTATTAGTAGTAGTAGTAGTAGTAGTAGTAGTGTAGTAGTAGTAGTAGTAGTAGTATCTGAAATTATTTGTTGATGGACATTGTGCAAAAGTAATGTTCCCATTTTTAATTAGACATTGCAGTAATAGTAATGAAATTTACAACGGGTTATTTAATAATTATGCAATTACCAGTAGAACGTAATGGAAAATACTAGCAGCTATTAATGCAGTAATATTGCTAATAAGAATTCAGTTCAGATTTCGTGTAATGGAAAATAGTGGGATATGTGTGCATATATGTTACACCTTTACTGAAATATAAAGAGTTACTGATTCAAATGTAGCCGTTTAGCAACCCGCATTGAGTCAATTCAATGACGACTCGATTTTTTTTTTGTTAAGGAATAAGTTTGTCTGGTAATATTTGCATTTCTTACGGATTTAATATGACAGCCGTCTGGACAGTGTGTATAGACGGATGAAGTGTTCAGAATGTTCATTGCACACAATTCCACGGTTGCGAAGTTTGAAAATTAAAATTAGATTAATGGAAAGTATAGGTTCCTTTTGATTGTGAGTCTGGAGAAATGTAAAGGTAGCTTAAATTTTCCACGGAAATCAGGTATAATTTCTGTGGAATGCCAAGAGTGAGAATTACTACACAGAACCCTTTCTGAAAAATATCAAATATTTTTCTCAATGTAGAAGAACACTCATGTATTTCGGCGAATGAATGCTCTGAATCATCCGTGTCTTAGCGCGTCGTATTTGTTCAGATATTGATGCAGCTAAAGTAGCTCAGCTAAGTATTTTGAACATTACAGAGGCTATGACATTACTGTGTATTTGCCAAGTGTTCTTTAATTAAGAAAGGGAAATTCTTAGCGTTCATCACGGAAATATCAAGATTGGGTGCTGGATTAAACCAGTACATTTCTATAATTATCATTTTAATCTTCGATCATGTATGTTGAAGATTCTTGGGAGACACAAACTTACCTTTTAAGCAACTTCTTTTATAACCGGAAGCTACTGTATCAAACATATGTATGCCTATTTACACATTATGTAGTTGGAATATAAACAAATATTATGTGGGCGACGTTTAGCAGTTGAAACAAACTTCGAATACTTATTCAGATTTGACAATTTATTATAAAGCATACTCGGTGATTCAGGTGTGCGTAAATAACGTAGTCATTGCTAAACTGATTTTATAATTTTTACCTGTTTACCTATTTGTTTTATGTTAATGATCTCCATTCCAGTTATGAAGCAAATATCGAGATAATGGATTAGATATGCTTCACTGCAATACACGTATTATAGACACGGATAAGCACACACATACACACACACAGAAATATATATATATATACATTAGTAATAAATGGCACAACTAAGTACCGACATTTACTGGAAGGCAATACTTTGTATTGCATTACTGATATATATATATATATATAATATATATATATATATATATATATATATATATATATATATATATATATATATATATATATATACATATATATATATATATATATATATATATATATATATATATATATATATTAATATATATATATATATATATATTATATATATATATATATATATATATATATATATATATATATACATTAGTAAATAAATGGCACAACTAATACCGATATTTACGGAAGGCATACTTTGTATTGCTTACTGATATATATATATCTATATATATATCTATATATATATATTATATATATATATATTTATAAGGATAATACATAAATGTATGTATACACACATACTATCTATATGTATATACACATATACATATATATAGTTGAAATTTCCAGAAAAACAAAAGCGACAGATGTATAAAAAATGTATTAATTTGACACTTGGGAGGGTGAGAAAGTCTTTTACGTTTCGAGCCTACGCTTTTCAACAGAAAATAACACGAGGAAATAAACAGAGAGAGAGAGAGAGAGAGAATAAAAATGTATGGACTTAGCGACTGGCTGGACAAAGGTAGTTAGACAGGCGAGCTAGGAAGATGGGGAGATAATAAAGTATTGGTGATAACAAAAGGAAGGTGCGCGTGCGTTTGTGTATCTGAGAGTTTGTGTGTGTGTGCATCTGTAATGTATGCGCGTGTGAATGACGGTGCGGGTGCTGGAAAGTGGTCTGTGCTAGTGTGTGTGAGGGTAGTGCGATGTGGTGTGGTGTGTGTAGTGTGGTATGGTGGTGTTGGGGTGCGTTGAGGGTGGGTATGGGGTTGGGGTGAGGATGCGGTGGTAGGTATGGAGTGAGTGCGAGTGGGATGAGGGGGTGGGGGTGAGGTAGATATTGATGGAGTGGGTATCGATGAAGGTAGAATGTGGGTAGGAATGAACAGTGGAAAGTAGGCGTCAGGGCATGAGAGGAGAGGTGGGTAAGAGTGAAGAGGAGAAGAGTCAGATGAAGAGGGGAGAGGAGGGTTCAGATGAAACGGAGAGGGGAGTTAAGCGGAAGTGGAGCAAAGGAGCGAAGAGAGAAGATTAATTGCAGTTCACGGGGAAGGCGGGAGTCCGGATGGCCGCTGTGCAGAGACAATCCGAACACAGTCAGGTGTCACAGTTCTATATTTAAGAGATGAGCAATTATGAACATTATTTGCATTTCCGCTCTACCGGTCATTCATTACAACGGTCATTCATTACAACACCTGTCTGTACATTATTTACATTATTTACATTTGACTGATATTCGTCATAATCTTCTTTGTTGTTAACACAACATTTCGGCTGATAAACCCTCCAGCCTTCATAAGGTGTCTTGGGGTAATTCCGAATCTGGGTCCTCATTCCTAAGGTATTTTTCAACGTTTACTATTATTATTATTATTATTGTTGATGTTGTTGTTGTTGTTGTTGTGTTGTTCTTGTTATTATTATTATTATTAGGTATTATTATTATTATTATTATTATTATTATTATTGCGTAGTTGTAGAGAGCGCGGGTTACTAACCCCAAGATTTTAAGTTCGTTCCAGACAGAGACTTGAATAACAAACACAACAACACACAACAATAATATAATAATATAATAATAATAATAATATAATAATAATAATAAAAAAATAATAATAATAATAATAATAATAATGATAAAAATTAAAATAATAATAATAATAATAATAATAATAATAATAATAATAATAATAATAATAATAATGATAATAATAACATCGAAAAATACCTCAGGAATGAGAATCTGGGTTCTTAATTTCCCCAAGACAACTTATGAAGGCTGGAGAGTATATTAGCCGAAACGTTCTGTTAACAAGAAACAAGATGAGGACAAATATCAGTCAAATGTAAATAATATAAATAATGTACAGACAGGTATTGTTATGAATGACCGGTAGAGCAGAAATGGGCGAAACAGGGGTCTCATTTCCGAGTCTGATGTCTCAGAGGTACTCCTCGAACCGGTCAGCCAAGCAGTTCCAGTTTGACTAATGCACAGAGGACAGAAAGAGAAGATGCAACAAATAAGGTTACTAGAAGTGCGGGTAAAGGAGTCAGTGATAAGATAGGGACGCTGATGGGTGCCTGTAAGGATTGTGGTGTTGGAGAGGTGGGGGCAATGCGGTTGCATGGGCGGGAGCAGAGGAACGAGGCAGTTAAGGAGGTGATGTTAGGGAACAAACTGTGGACTAGGAGGTCACCTAGGATGTAGACTCCTTTGAAGGAGGGAAGGGGTAAGAAAGGGAATATGTGCGAAGAGGAGGGGTCGGATTGTATGTCCGAAGCCTCGGAGTATTGTGCGTTGGAGGGGCAGGATGGAGGAGTACTAGGTGAGGGGCAAACGGGAGATGGTAATGGTGGGTTGGGTGCGGGGAGAGAGAACAGAGGCACGGTCCAAGGAACGGACTCTGGCAAGGACGGTGTGGATAGTGGTGAGGGGTTATCCACGAAGGATGTAGTTGTGAGCCATGAGTTCAGACTGAGTCTCAAATTCATGGTTGTCACTGCAGAGCCTGCGCAGACGGGGGAATTGGAAGCAGGGAATGAAGAACTTGGTGTGGATCAGGTGGGAGGAGGAGACGTTAAGGTATGAGTGTGAGTCGGTGTGTTTGTAATGGATGATGGTAGTGAGAGCGGAGCTGTGTATGTTGACCGAAATGTCTAGAAAGGTGACAGAAATGTTGGAAATGGTGCAGGAGAATTCG
>NC_042997.1:8058748-8081248 GCF_006345805.1 Octopus sinensis | reverse complement strand
TTAGCAAGGAAATGGGCAGAATGATAGATTCCCTTTCGTCACGTGTCAGCGACGAGAGAGTCGAGGAGGAGGAATGAGAGAGAGAAAGGGAACGGTGAAGAGGCGAGGAGAAGAATAGGGAAGTGTGGGAAAGAAAACCAGAAAGGTTGAAGAACAAGAAAGGGAGAGAGAGATAGAGAAGAGATAGTAGATATAGAAGCTGCGCATCGTAATTATTGAGATAAAAACTTACTTGGAAATTTGGTTTGCGGGAAGGGCCGTTTCAATGAAGTCGCGTATTATCCATCCCTTATGTATGTATATATATATAGATAGATATATATACACACACAGTAGTCTACACCACCTGTCTTCGTCTTTTGTTTTTTTGAATTCTCCCCTATATATATATATGTGTGTGTGTGTATGAATATGTATGGGTGTGTATATATATATATATATATATATATATATATATATATAAATTAGGAAAACAAATCTCCAAACAAATCTGGTACAACCATTCAGCATTATGTGCATCCACATATCGTACCTTGGGATTTCATTTATCATATAATTATATTTTTATCTATAAATATACAAAGTATCTGATAAAATTCAATATTAAATCAATTTGGGGGGATTAATCGATATGCAGGTATTCTATTTCAGATAATACACAAAATAACGTAATGAGTATATCTGAAACAAAACTCATGTTATCAGTTGGCATATCACGAAATAATACATAAAGGATATAACAAAAATTACCAGCAGGCTATATATTATACTTCATCAATTATCTTCTACTTTAGTTAATAGTTATATTTATAAAACTATGAAGGAACTACACGTGTTTCATTATTGGAAGATTACACAATATATATACATGTACACAGCTGTATACATGCATACATACATACTACATGCTTACATGTATGTATATATATTATATATATCATATATATATATATATATATATATATATATATATATATATATATATCAACATCACAATATATTATAGATATATATATATCAACATCACAATCAAGAACGGCCATAATAGCCATTCACCACTAGAAATAACAGTCAAAGCTTCAACCGCAAAATAACATTAATTCCGCAAACAAGGAGAAAATTAAAAACATTTACCATGTAATTTCTTATACGATGCCCCGTTCATCTACTGTTTAATGGTAAACTAACCTGATTAATTAAATCAAGCCAATCTTCCATAGGCCCTTAGATTCGTCAGTAAGAAATAGCCGGATCGGAACAGATATTTCACGAGGCATTTCTGTCCCTGCCTCGGCAATATCTGACCTAAAATTTTCAAATCATCGCACTCGCGCCAAATTTATCGGCAGCAAATAATATAAGCCGCCGATTCCGTAACGGCGGCTTATATTTATTTGCTGCCGATAAATTTGGCGCGAGTGCGATGATGAAATTTTAGGTCAATATTGCCGAGGCAGGGACAGAAATGCCTCGTGAAAATATCTGTTCCGATCTGGCTATTTCTTACTGACGAATCTAAGGGCCTATGGAAGATTGGCTTGATTTAATTTAATCAGGTTAGTTTACCATTAAACAGTAGATGAAACGGTGCATCGTAAAGAAATTTACAGGGTAAATGTTTTTTAATTTTCTCCTGGTTGCGGAATAAATGTTATTTTGCGGTTGAAGCTTTGGCTGTTATTTCTAGTGGGTGAATGGCCTATTATGGCCGTTCCTTGATTGTGATGTTGAACTTATAAATGGTCTATGAGTATTTAATTTTTACCCACTAGGCCGCTGGCGGCAAAAAAAATTCTACAAATTTTTTTTTGCCACCCTATATTGATTAATATATATATATATATATATATAAATTGAGATAGGGGCTGCAAATTCGACCTTCCATGGGATAACATATATCTAATATAGTGTATATTTATATTTATATCTATTTATATTTATTTATTTATACCCTCTTATAATGATTGTACTTTTTGTATTGTATTACTCATTCATGTACGCTTTTTGTTATATATTTTTATGTTTAACCCTAATGTTCTTATGTAGTGGTTTGATAAAGTATATGTTTGGGTATTATCTGGTAGTTGATGAATGATTTAGATGTATTTCTCCATTTTCTTATTTTGTACTATATATATATATATATATATATATCAACCACTGTGTTTGATATCTAACTTCTTTCTAGAGCCCTTGTATGCCCGAATCCTATCTTTGTAGTCATATCCAGAGAATTGCATGCGGTGCAGGAAGTTCTGTACTTGTTTCTTTGTTTCATAAGGGAGAAAGATAATTCATTATCCCAACTCTGCTATTAGTATGTTGAATTTCACCTTGTGTGACCAAGCTGATTCTTGTGAACAAAATATCTAGAAGTGTAACACTCGAATGTACATAGTCGAAACGATCGGATGATATTTGTAACACCGTTAATATAAGACCATATGCATATGCTCGTGGCAGAGTCTACAAATATTCTGAACGTTATTCCACATGAGTTCGCTTCGTAGGGACGTTATTCCACATGAGTTTTCATCGTAGGGACTGTTTCGAATCGGCTTTATATTGTAATAACCTTACTTGTGCATAGTTTTTTTTTAAATGGCAGTGGTTATCTAGAGTAGGTGAGGTATCCTCAGCAAATACATATTGGAAAGGTTCAGGCTACCACTTATATTTGATTTGGATTTATAGAGAGTGTTGTTAAAGGACAATGGGGCTCGTCGATTCCTAGCATCTTGATGAATTGGAAGATTCGGATGACCTGGCTAGCAGTGTAAGTACATGTGATGTGGATACGGGCAAGATCACTCTGAAGATATTCAATATCGTGTTGCCAACCTCATGTGAGAATGAGAATATCATCGACATATGCGATGAAAAAGGTACATCAACGACAGGTACTGTGTACTTTACGCTCTAACCAGTCCAAGTAATTAATGGCTAGAAAACACGAGAAGCTTGATCCATAGACACATTTAAACACCATGTATGTCTTGCCGAGAAAGGCAAAGGGCACTTTGGTGTCCCTGACAATATTTGATGGTTATGCTTAGTGAGGCCACTCATCATTAGTTAAATATTAATTCCTACCAAGGTAACAGAAATACAGTGAAATATTGAAATTTAATCATTATCTGCGGCGAATATGTCGTATTGGTGTATGTGTACTGTATCATTAGATCCTACATCGAAAGATTCAGTAAAAGATATTTGCACAACGAGGGAATCGAAACCAGATATCAAAGTTATTTTGCTAAGTAACTGCTTGAAATTTACTCTCCTTTCTACAGCAGTCATCCATTCACGATATCGCTATCAGACACACCACAACTCACTTGATGCTTAATTTTGTTGACATTGTAAACATTGACATCAATCATATTAATGAACGTGTGCTCTGAGAAAATTAAATAATCAGGTATAAAATTATAACGTATGTTTATTTCAGCACATTTGGTAATATTTTGGTGGAGTGGAGGCAGGAAGAAGCAAAAATAACAAAAAGAAAAATAAGGTAATAATTATCATCATCAAAGATAAAATAGTGAAAAAATTATTCAAAAATACGGGAATAAAATATTACTTAAAAGAATTTTAAAGCTTGAAAGCATAAATGGAAATTAATTATCTCTTGATTATATGATCAAATTATTTATGTTTGTGTACACAATTTCATATTTCATAAATTTCAAATTTATATCTATGCATTACGTTTAGTAATGGTTCATATTTAGGAAAAATATTAATAAAATAATCAATAATAAAACAAACTCAACAGGTTTGTGTATAGGAATACTTGCTTTGAGTAAAATGTTCTGATTGCGAACATGATGAAAAATTATGTTATATATAGAAGCAGAGGTCCGAAATTAGTAGGATGTTGATCATCAAGTAAGTAGTATGTAGAAGTAAATACAATGCAAGCAATTAGTGCTCAGATGAAGTAGTGATATAATTAAAAAACCGACAAAGGAGTAGAATAATGATTGTACAATGGCACATTTAGCATCATAGATATATACTAATTGTTCGATATTTTTGCTAGACAGCCGTGAGTTTTAAACATTCTGATATATTTCTTAACGTCTAGGTGAAGGAAAATGTTTTCATAAGCCACAAAGTACTTCAACGACATATCTATGTTGTATCGGACAGAAGAAATTAATTAAATAATACAAAAATGATAAGAAAAGGAGGTAATTAAACCAAACACGAAGTATGTAGAGGAGCATTTAAGAAAACATGAGAAAAGAGGAGAAAGAAAGGTACGAATAAATGCAAAGAAAAAGAAAAGCAAAAGAAATGAAGTACCACTGAGATTTGAGAGATAAGAGGTAAAAGAGATTAAAACATTAAATTGACATTAAAAGTAAAATACAAACATGTGTGCGTGAAGGTATATATATTACGGAGATGTACTTGCATAGCAAGGAACCTGAACTGAGATCGTAAGCTGGAACACCTTCCACGCTGCAATCATATATATATATATTATATATATAATGTATATATATATATATATATATATATATATATATATATATATATGTATATAATATATATATATATATATATATATATATATATATATATATATATATATATATATATATATATATATATATATATATATATACATATACATTTATATATATATATAATATATATATATATATATACATACATTTATACATATATATATATATATTTGTATATATTTCATGTCCTAATACATCTCCTGCTGTGGATGTGTAGTCCTATCCTGGACAAATACTCCTTCTGACAGGTGCCGCAAACGTAGCGGTGACGACATTGCCTGGCTAGTTGTAATGTGGGACTAGATTATTTTATGCGCAACTCCATTATCTCCCGAGACA
Organism: Octopus sinensis; assembly: GCF_006345805.1. Lineage (NCBI taxonomy): Eukaryota > Metazoa > Mollusca > Cephalopoda > Octopoda > Octopodidae > Octopus > Octopus sinensis. The sequence goes on along the minus strand of NC_042997.1, from coordinate 8,076,368 downwards.
AAAAGGATGCCAAAAGCAACAAATATTTGTACATATGTGCGTACATATATGTATACATATATATGTATGTATGTTTGTATATGAGTGCGTGTGTGTTAGCGTGTCTGTGTTTGCCCACCCCTATCGCTTGAGAACCGATGTTAGTGTGTTCACGTCCCCGTAATATAGCGGTTGGGCAAAAGAGACCGAGAGAATAAGTACTAGTCTTACAAAGAATAAATCTTGGGGTCGATTTGTTCGACTTAAGTCGGAGCTCCAGCATGGCGACAGTAAAATGACTGAAGCAAAAAATGGAAAAATGAATATATATATATATATATATATATATATGTATATTGATACTCCTTTATGATTTTTCTTTTAGTTGTTTCAGTCATTTGAGTGCGGCCATGCTTTTAGTCGAACCAATCAATCCCAGAACTTTTTCTTTGTACGCTTAGTATTTATTGAATCGGTCTCTTAGACCGAACTGCTAAATTACGGAGACATAAACACACCAATATCGGTTGTCAAGTGATGGTGGGGACAAACACAGACACACAAATATATCCATCCATATATATATATATAATATATATATATATATATATATATATATATATATTATATATGTATAAATACTGTGGGCTTCTTTCGATTTCCGTCTATCCAATCCTCTCACAAGGATTGGTTGTCCCGATGCTATAATGGAAGACATTGATGAAGGTGCCACGCACTGGATCTTTCCTTCTCCTATGTTTCCGACTAAGAGCTCCGCTCGAAACGTTAACCCTCCTTCTATCCTTCTTTCCTGAGCGTCCAATAATACTATATTTGATCCACGTCCTCATGTTGTGTTTTTTTGTGTGTCCTTGTTTGAATTAACTATATGTATATATATATATATATATATATATATATATTATATATATAATCAGGTCATCCCATAAGTTCTGTTCGATTTTATTTCTTTTAAAGTTGAATGAAATTTAATAGTATTTTTGTATGTCTAATGGAAGTAAAAAATTTTTTTATGTATTTGTGTACGTTTAAACTAATCAAATTTTATTTTACAGAATGATTGAATTAAAATTTCTTTGATTAAAGATACTACATCATAGACAGGGTAGTTAAAGAATCTGGTATGGGTGGGGTCCTGATCAATTTGGATCAATGCAAAGCTTTCTATAGGGTAGACGATAGATACTTGGAGGCTGTCCTCATAGCGGCTGGTTTCGGTGGCCTTTTCCGCAACTGAATAGCTGCCTTATACAGAAACATCCGTTCGGTAATTCGCATGAATGGGCATCTATCGAGATCTTTCGACATTACACGTTCGGTCCGTCACGTTGCTTCTGTACTTATTGACTCTGGAGCCACTACTGCGGAAGCTGGCGACGCTGAGTGGCATCCTGCGATAATTGGGATGCGGAACGAGCGTGTCTGCATACCTGGACGACGTCACCGTCATAGTTTCAAGTCAGAATACCATTGAGCTGGTCGGCGAGACACTGAAATACTACGAAACAGCAACATGAGCGAAATTCAACCGGGAAACGTCAGTGGGCTCGGCACGTGGAGAAGGAAGCCCATGCCGTTCAGCAGCGCCTCCGTTGTGGAATGCTGCAACGTCGATCCGGTCTAAATGGTCAAATCTGGTTTGGTCCGGACCTCCAAACGGAGAACTGGAAGGAGTTAACGAATAGGGTGGCCACTCTCACCCGGCAATGGGCCGAGAGGAACAATCCCTAAAAGGTGGGGCGGAGGTGGCGAACACTTAGATCGCGTCTGTCATCTACTACCACCTGACCATCGTGCATTGTCCTGACCCTACCATCACCAAACTGGAGCGCATTCTCTTCCCCTCCTTGTGGAAAGCATGCATTCCGATGGTCAGACTATCAGTTTGCTGACAACACCCATTAAAAGGAGGGCTGGGCATGCCGTGGTTGACGATGCACAGACAAGCACTGAGACTGCGACATCTCAGGCTCTAGTGGACGACGGTGAACAGGTGTGTTCGCCATTTGTGAGACACATTGTCCCACACCTCGTCTCCATGATCGAACTCCAGTTGTGGATCAAACAGAGGCCGACGAAGGGCGAATGGCACCTCATGTGTCGCGTTGCTCTAGAGCATCTATGCCGTCCCGGGTCGGCCTTAAGCGACTGCTACACAACCAAAACATTATATAGGGGATTAGTGGAGGGGAGGTACGACGACAAGCTCGGGCGAACCTGGGCGTCGACGAGGAATACGTGACCCGCCTGTTCAAGACGACTTTCGGGCCGGGACCTATGGTCAACTACCAGATATCCCTGGCCTGGCAATACTATCGAGAGGCGCTACCCATTCGGGATAAGCTCTAGAGGTATGGCTCGAGAAACACCGGGCCGATCTGCCCGAAATTCGGTCAGAGCGAAGAAACCGTTCTGCATGCACTCGTACAGTGTCCAACCATTTCCCACCTGCGAGCCTATGTCGAACGATTGCTCTCGCATGTCGGACGAGTCAGTTTATCAACCGAATTTATCGCTAATATTGCCGCGCCCCCTTGTTTGAAACGGGAAGGAAAAGCCATTTACATCGTACTTGTGGCTATGGCGAAAGAATGTGTATGGTAGACAAGTCTGAAAGGTCTAGAGACAAACATTTTCCTCTCTGGTGAATCTCTCTTCAACTTTTTCAGGTATCACTTGAAAAAGAAGGTGAGAGTAGGGAGGGAAGGGTTTTCCTAGTGAATGTTTCAATAAAAGATGGGCGAATGTAGCAAGGATGGTACGTGTGAATGACGGATCCACCTTGAGCATAATCCTATGAACCAGAAAAAGAAAGGAAAAAAGACAGTCACTGTAATGTGTTTATTGCATGATAATGTTGCCCGAGGCTACCGTGGTCTTTTCCGTAGGCTTTTCTTTCCACGGATAAACCTAATCTGTTTTCCTTTTTACATTATGACATTTCTGTAATACACGATCCCTATTGATCGGCTCTTTTTTTTTTCTTCCACGATCCCTTTTGATCGAAATTCTACTCCCGTGTTTTTTCTTCTCTCCCCAAAAAGAAAAGCTCTACTTTGTATTTTGTCTCCTCTGTGTTCAGCTCTTTGTGTCTAACAAAGAAACATATCTATCTATCTATCTATCTCTATCTATCTATCTATCTATCTATCTATCTATCTATCTATCTATCTATCTATCTATCTATCTATCTATCTATCTATCTATCTATCTATCTATCTATTTGATCGTTTTTTTCTCATGATCGCTTTTTATGGGAATTGTATTTTCCTCGTTCGTATTCTATTTTTGAAAAGAAAAGCTCTACATTGTATTTTGTCCCCTCTGTCTTCGTCACTGTAGTGCAAATAAAGAAACTTATCTATCAATTAACCTACCTACTTACCTACCTACTTACCTACCTACCTACCTACTTACCTCCCTACCTCCCTACCTACCTATCTACCTACCTACGTATGTATGTGTATGTATGTATGTATGTATGTATGTATGTATGTATATATGTATGTATAAAAAGAATAAAATTGCATTGAAGGAATACTCAATAATTCAGAATGAAGCAATATGTAATTATAAAGGGAAAACGTGGTTGAAAGTTTGGGCTATGTCACCTCGTAAGTCTCTGTCTCACAAGTCACTATGTATACACACACACGCTCGTACATACGCACGCACTTATATATTTTCTTTTTCTGTAAATTTCAACTATATTTATATATGTATATATGTATACATACATACACACACACCCACCCACACACACATACACACACACACACACACACACACACACACATATATATATATATATATAAACTTACTTGGAGAAATAAGAAAGTGACGCGACGCGTTCAATCATATAGTAACAATTTAACAAATAAAACATATGCATACATACATACATACATATATGCACATACCTACATCTATATGTATATATACATGTATATATATATATAAGAACAGGACACCACAAATAAACGTAGAACACAACGAGAAACGAAAACATAAAATCAAACAAGGAAACGGAATTCTTTTAACAACGAAAAAACAGAGTACAAGACACACAATACAAGGAATATTCCCCTTCATCAGCAGCCCCTGGTTCGACTCAATGCGTGTTTCGAAGGTACATATATACATATATATATGCATGTGTGTATGTGTGTATGCAAAAAATATGCATGTATAAAAGTATGTGTATATCGATGCAAACACACACACACACACACATATATACATATTGTCAGATTGAACTTATTGAAACAGAGAGAAAGAGAGAGAGAGAGAGAGAGAGAGCGGGTGAGAAAGAGAGAGACAGTGAGCGATAGAGAGAGAAAAAAAGATAAAGAAATGGGGACAAAGATAGCAAAGCGAATAGAAGAGTAAGAATACTTTTTAGGCGGTAAAGCTAAATGGTTAATGTGGGATTACAAAACAAAAGGTGAGAGAATATTTTGATACAGTTGCCAAAAATATGTCAGTTGTATGAAAGAGTTATAGGAATAATTAGTTGAAAAATGCACTCAAGTGAAAGGCAGTGACAGTAAAGTTTGCACTGTATAGTGTTGAAAAATGAATATCGTATTCAAACAGTTTCTGATCTGTGACTTCAATCAGTTAATTTTACTACATAAATAATTTTCAGTTCATATATACATGATGCATATACGCAAGTATACCTCCCAAACTATTTTCCTCTCCCTCTGTCTCTCTCTCTCTGTATATATATATATATATATATATATATATATATATATTCATATATATGTATATATATATATATATATATATATATACATTTATCTACCTACCTACCACACACCTTCCCTCCCACCCTATCTCCCTACCTACTTACATGCACACATACATACATACATACATACATACATACATAAATACAAACATATATATATATATATATATATATATATATATAAATAAATAAATATATATATATATATATATATATATATATATATTATATATATATATATATATATATATATATATATATATATATATAAATGTTCCTTCTCGAGCCATGCCAGGCTCAAATGGCCGGTTTGCCGGTTTCAGTGGCGTAGAAATTCCCTATCTGGACGGGACGCCGGATTACTCATTTTTGCCAGCTGGGTGGACTAGAGGAAGGTGAAATGAAGTGATTTGTTCAGAACACAACGCATCACCCGGTCCAGGAATCGAGACCACAACCTTACTATCATGAGTTCAAAACCCTAACTACTATATAGAATCAGCTACTTGAAGATATATGTACCAGGTAGGTTTGGATCATCTCTGTAGTTCTGGCCCGTGGTTGGTGATCATGAAATAGGATATTTCGGTTGTGTACACAGTAAAAGAAAAAAAAACTATGAATACTAAGCGCCTAGTGGCTGGTCCAAATCACCTGTTACTTTGAATAGTAAGTGGATGGTATACTCTAAGGGTGTACGACAATTAAATTCTCTTGTGTTATAATCAAATAAATAATAACATGACTTTCTACACTTCAGCTGCACCTCTCCTACCTATGGATTACACTGGACTCCTCTGTAAATATATATATATATATAATATATATATATATATATATATATATATATATATATATATATATATATAGTTGCACACATATCTACTTACATTTATACACACGTGAGCATATATAGAAAGGTGTGTTTTGTTATCAGAATGAATTGGTGTGAAAGGGAGGAAGAGGAGGCTCATCAATCGTTATTCTGGAAATACGAATGGGCTTCCTCTTAATTAAAAAGTTTTCGAGAAATATAAAACAGAAAATATCATAAAACAATTTTGCATGTATACATACATAAAAATTATACGGGAGATACATTGTACTTTTATTGATATGCACACACACAAAAGTCGACAATAGTGATCTTTCACCTATAATGTAATGATGATGCTTACATACATTAATTAAAAACATCGAAGCACACCAGCGCTTCCCATAAAAGCCAAAGAATGTTTGATTGACCACGAAGTTTTAAATAAGTAAATGACCACCGACGTATGTGTTTACACTGTTGATGACCTTTTTATGAATTTATGGCTAGTAAAGTCAGAAATCTTAGGACACAATAAAAGTATTAAATAATGGTTTGAAATTTTGGCACAAGACCAGCAATTTTAGAGGAGGAGTAAGCCGTTTATGTTTAACCTAGTGCTAAAATGGTGCTTCTTTCGTCAACTCCAAAAGGATGAAAGGCAGAATCGATCTCAGCGGAATTTAAACTCTAAACGTAAAGACGAACGAAATGCCGCTAAGCATTTTGTTAGGCGTGCTTAAGAATCTTCCAGCTCCAAGCCTTATATGAGTATTAAATAATGAAAGCTTCATTCTGTTGTTTTGCTTATATAAGAATATAAGTAGATATATTATTATTATTATTATTATTATTATTAATATTATTATTATTATCATTATTATTATTATTATTTTATTTGGCCTAACTAGGTAAAACAGCTATCAACATTTAACATTTGGATGGTCTAACATCTGTCACTTCATTGACAAATGGGAATTACTTTAAAATATTCAACTCTTTATTTTACAGTTCACTCCACTCAGGATATTTTATTCGGAATTATTACACCTTCTTTAACCTATTATTTATTGATTATTTATATTCCGATCCCTATCACATCAGTTATTTACGAATTACAACCGAACAGACAGGATAAAAATGACAGACGTTCTATTATATCTAACTTTAAGTAATGATAAACAAAATACTTCTGGTTTACAGTGATTTTTTTTCCCGGGCCCATTTTGAAACGGAGATATTGAATTGTTATTATGTAATTATTTTGTTTATTCGAGTTTAAACATTTCAATAATTATAAGAGACAATTAACGTTTCATGTATTCTGTTTTTGATGTCTCTGAAATTGTTATTGCATTTATCAATGCTTTTATGTTGGTTTGTTATTGATAGTTTTGCGATAATTTTTTGCGGTTTTTCTTTTTACTGAATGAAATACAACACTAACATAAGAAGCTCGATAATGAGGTTGCAAAACTTATTGTATCAGAACACAGCATCATATTATCGAAACAGATGTTTCAACTACAGAATAAATATTCAAATTCGTAACTTAACTAAAAAGTTACCTGTTTGTATTCGTTGAGTACGTTTTCAAATGTGAGACTTTTTTTCTTTTAGTTTTAGTAAGAACATTCGAAATACATGTAAGTTTATCTATGCTTAAGTATGCTTCTCTTTTTAAATTATCACCTTAAATACTTCCTTTCTGCAGCCATCCACTTACTAAGCCGTAATCCTTTATATGCTGCCACTCTTGATGAAATTTTCTTTTGAAAAAATTTTTATCCTATATTAGTAGTAGATTTATTACCATTCACTTAGGGACTAGCAACCAAATAAGTTGTGGTTCAGAAGAGGTCACACGTGTGCTGAGGCTTGCTAAAGGATTTTACATTTAGATATGACTTGTGTACTTATGTGTACACATGATTCTCGATTCTGCTTTTTTCCATAGATGCGTGTATTTCATTTATTTCTTATCGTATTTTCTACTGAAGAGGGGAATATCCGGAGGATTAATCCCGAAATTGATTCAATATAGAAATAACTAACTTTAAAAGAACAAATCTTTTAGCTTAATTTCCTCGATTTCAGCACGACGTGTATATACAGTGAATGTATATTGTAATGTGGAAATTGACGATTTAAAGTATGTTCTCAGCATATTGGCATAGAAATAATTTTTCTGTTGCCCTTGTTTATAAGTTATATATATATATATAAACCATAGAAGTCATGGGTATATATATTGTTAGAAACACGAAATGAGAGAGTATAAATGTTTCCTTATACTGCAATATAGTGGTTTCGTTGTCAAATATGGGGTGGCAAATGTTGTGTTCCAGCATTAAATTACATTATTAAATATTTATAACTGGCTGAATACATGATGCATTTTTTAATTCAGCAAAACTCATACTTCCTATTCAGTAAATAAAACTGCACACTATAAATGTTCAAAGCCCTCGACTTTCAAATATCATCATTTTTTTTTATGGTAACATGTTTTTCCTTTTTTAATTCTGGGTGTTTGTTTTTATTCAGTTGCTGCAATAGATAGGTTAAATCCTGTTCTAAATACAAGGTGGTATTCAAAAGAAACCGGAATTTTGCAATATTGTTTTATTCACTTAGATTTAAAAGTTTATCATCTTCAGAGTATTCTCCAGGTGCGGTTTCCACTATTCGAAGCAGTGCTGGGACACTTACGAAATGATACCTGTCGTTTTTTCTTCACCTCTTCAACATCTACAAATTCCGTAGCACCAGTTTTCGTCTCCAGTGATGACCTTCGAAATATGTTCTGGATCATCTTCCAAATGTTCATTCAGTTCACGACGCGCATTCAATTGTGAGCGCTTTCGATCTTCCGTGAGCAAGAGAGGCACAAAATTGCTGCAACTCTTCATTCGCATTTCCTCGCTCAAAATTCGTTAGCAAGTGATCCAGGACACACCAGTCATGGCATGTTCATCAACTGTTCGGTGACGGTCCTCCAAGATAAGTTTTTTTTAATTTTCGTGTTGTTTCCATTTGTTCGGGAGGTCGAGGATTAACCTGAACGAAGTTGGTTTTCAAGCGACAAGTGAACATTCCTAAAGCATGAACACCACGTGTAAGCTTGTGCTTTGCTCATGGTAACGTCTTTCTAAGCTGTTTGAAGCATGATAACTTTTCTATCACTGTTTTCTCCAGCAGAAAACATAACTTCACGGAAGCAGCTGTTCCTTCGTTTTAGCCATCGCAAAATTCAGCAAACAGGGAGAAGCAATGAAAAACAGAGACGCACGACGTGGCAGTGCTACCTCACCCGACGCCGCCAGTCGGCAAACTGTTACCTGAGGGTTGCACCAAGTGGTTCTAGCGGCGAAACCCTGAACGACAACGGTTTTGTCCCAAGAGAACGTTTCCGGTTACTTTTGGGTAAGCCCTCGAATAAAATGTATATCTATGGAAACGTGCCTTAAATAAAATATGAGAAAACGTGCGATTTGTGCAATGTGTTATATATCAGCGAACGCAAATATCAGATATCAGATATTATCTTCAGAATCTAGTAACGTATGGGAGTTTCATCTTTTCGGATGCATGGATTTATTGCATAAATACATTAGATTTTATTATGAGCATAACATAAATTCAGACTGTTCACATCTGAGTTCTTTAAAGTTGAATTACTGGTATTTATTTTAAGATGAAGTAAATATTATCAGAAGTGAAATGATAAATTGATTAAAGTATTAAGAAGCATCATATAGCATGTTTTAAATTTGCGAAGAAACTGTTCGCATGTTTTCATTCTTTGATGAAATCGTTTCCTTTTCACTTACGGCACTAATGCTTTTGAGAAACGTTTGAACATTTTAAATTTCGTTTACACTTTCGCTAAGTACATGGCTTTTGTGCCTATTTAAAAACTATCAATATAAATGGCTAAAAGCCGTAATTATTATTTGACTCACTTGGCGATTGCTAAAGAGCAAATATAAGCTCCTAGCACTTTTAAGTCCGTGACCGGATATTGATTTTCAGTAGTAGACGTTTTACCCATATTATACTGCATATACAAAAAAAAAAACTTTGGTATAAGCCGGTTTCCTTTAACTTAACGTCAAAGGGTAGACATGTTTACCACTGAAATCAGCTGTAATGTTATAAATTTGACCTGTATTTTATTTACTCAGCGATACGTGCGTGTCTGTATTTGGTTTATTCAATGATAAAAGGGTAGAGAGTAAGGCTTTATGTTCAAGCTGAGCAGCGTTGCAACCATAATGCTGCTATAATCATCAACTCCTCCCCCTCCGCATCCTGCTGCTGCTGCTGCTACTACCACCACTACTACTACTATACTACTACTACTACTACTACTACTACTACTACTACTACTACTATACTACTACTACTCGAAACGGACTAAAAAACGAATGTAAAAATCTGTTTGTGTTAAGCTTCATAAGACGTAATAATTTAACATTGTTCTTTTGGAAGCATAATAGCTTAACATATATAAAAACAAAACAAAACAAAATTTTACTTAAAGGATATTGATTTACATCATTTTTCTTAATTTTAAAACAGACGGTAGTCCAGACATTGATGTACTGGTTATGACATGAGAAAATCATTTACAATTACATGTCTGAAGCACAAATCCTACTGTATGATCATCGAATGCTTTTATTTTCTATATCATTTACATACCTGAGCTATAATTCCTTGATATAATTTTCAATAATAGTATTGAAGTAATCCGTGTTCAGATGCTTCTTACTGTCGCATTTAACTTTCCTTTCTTTTTAAGCTATTATTCTATTATCCAATAGAATATTATGATGTTTAACAACATGGAAATTGGAGATACAAAACAAAGTTTGGTAACTTGGAAGAGAAGGATTGTCTAGGTAAAAAATATTTAAGATGATTTGAAATCAATCATGAGGCTAAATAATAAAAAAAATGTGCTGTACAAAATCCCAATATACACTAAAATCTCACTCTGAATTGAAATAACGATGCAGTATTTTCTAAATATTTTCCCATAGAGTTTGCCAACAGATATAAATATTAGACTATAAAACTCAGAATTTCGATTTCAGATTCACTTGTATAGTACTGGAGTGGTCAAAATGTCCGTTCTGTTCTTTTAAGCGAAAATGATACACAAGATTTAAACACAAAGCAAGTTATTTAATCACTGATATAATTACGGCTTTGTTCCAGTATCTTGCTGAAATAATTTCCTATATTTAGAAGCGAAAAAAAATTTCAGGTGAGTTTTATTTCCGCTTCAGATATGAAAGCCCATCCATTTCAATGAAACAACTGAAAATGTGAAAGCTGAGAACGTGTCATAAAACTTTGCAGTGAAGCCCCTGGCATTGTAAAGACGAAAGTCAATGCCCTTGCGATTAGCACATGCTAGATGCTTCTGTTATATGGCAGCGTTTAGTTCACCTAGCTGGTCACAGCACACATATACGCAAACAACTGCTTTGGAGATCGTTTGTGGTATTTTGCAGCGTTCATACTGGTTTTTATTCCATACTCTTATCGAACATCCATTTTACCTCCTTTCTCATTATTCCCATTAGAAAAAAAATCGTTTTCTTCACAAATCGTAGACGGAAATCCGTTGGATGAGGATAGCTTCATTCAGTTGACGTGAGACTAAAACGTCGAGGCTGTTGACGTATGCAAGATCACGCTGATAGTTTTCAACATTTAATAGGGGAATATTATATACAAAGATACATATAATCATATTCATATACATATATACACATATATATATAATTATGGATCTCTGTATGTATACTTCTATGTATACATATGTAAATGAGAAAAATAAAAAAAAACAACAGATTGATAATGTGTCAGTTAACTACAGCTGTTTCCAACGATTATTTTAATTGATTAATAGAGACATTACATCATTAGAAAAACTGTTTTCATTTGGTAAATACGTGAACCACAAAATTCAAAAACAATCTAAAGCCAACGGCATGTGCACCTTCATGATTCTATGACCTTTGCTGGCGAAGGAATGAATTTGTTATTTCAGTTTGGTAGTTTTATATGAGAAAATACCTCTATGTCTCCTGTGGGTAGGGCATTAACGAAGATTTACAGAGATGAAAGAGGTTACAGGATGGGGTTGGGAGGAATCAAATAGTGAAATATCTCGTCCCTACAACTACAAAAGTTAGTTTCTTTTATCTTTTAACTCTATTCGACAAACTGTTTTAGGGCTTAGTACAAAGTTTAAGGTCACCCAGGTAATTATATATTTACTTATTTAAGAAGCTTCTTTATGACGCTTTTAAAGCCAGAAAGACCATAAACTATAGACATTAAGTCTCAGATTCTATGATAGAGGGAAGGATATGAAACGAGAATAGTGGCCACCATCTTATAATAATTCCGCTTGTCATTACGTTACTTAGCTCGTCACTAACGCTTTCATGTGATCAGAGAAAAAGAGGGGGAAAGAGAGCAGAGAGAGAGAGAGAGAGAGAGAGAGAGAGAGATAAGGAGAGAGAAGCATCCATGACGTGAGTTAGAGGTAATGTAATTGTAACACTTTCACGTGATTAGTTGAAGGGAAAGTGAGGAGAAAGACGAATGAGACAGAAAGAGGGAGAGACATAAAGATGGAGTGAGAAAAAGAGGGGGAAAGAAGCATCCCTTACGTGAGGTAGGGGGAATGCATTATATATTCTGTAGTTAAAAAAGTAATTTCAAGGTAGTGATATTGAAAAGTTGGGTTAAAAACATAATTTTAGCAGAGGGACGATGTTCTGATGGTGTGGTTAAAGAAAGGCAAGGAGAGAGAGGGGAAGATAGAGAGAGAGAGAGAGAGGGGTGGGAGATAGATAGAGAGATGATGGTGATGATGGTAGTGGTGTTGGAGATGGAGTTGGTTTTTGGAGGTGCTAGGTGGCAGTGGTGAGTGCGTAGTGAAAAGTGTATTTTCTTTAATTGAACTAAATTTTTTATATCACCTGTCACTTAACGTATACGCATAAGCGCAATTTCGCGAAATATTCATGCTTATTTACACAGCAGATACATGCAATTTAATTAAAGGATGTACGATATGTACGGGATATATTTTTACTTGCTTACGGAAAAAAATGGAAAAATAAGGGCGAATATTTAATTTCAGTGTTGTGTATTAAGCATATAAAATTGTGCATAAAGTATATAAAGTGTATATATACGTGCATTAAATAATCTTTTTATTCCAATTTCTTTCACTTTTCAATGAAACATAGACATAGACACATCACAGGCTACGCTTTCAGGTCTTTTGGAATAAGTTATCAGGAATAATCCAATAGGTTTACCATTAATTCCGTGAAATATACACGGGCCCCGCCAGTATTTATAATTTGTTAAATAAAGAAGTATACAATAAAAACTTATAAGAAATCAGAAATATTGAATTTCTAAATCTCTCGTAGAGACATGTACGGTGGTGGGGAGATAGAATGGTTGTATACTGTCAATCTAGTGTACCCCCTACGTTCTTGTTAGATTGACAGTATACAACCATTTTACAAGAAATCAAATGGATAAAAGTAAAAGAAATATTCTCTTCTACACTAGGTACAAGACCCGAAAGTTTGGGGGAGGGGGCCAATCGATTAACTCGACCCCAATACGCTGCTTGTGCTTAATTTATCGATCCCGAAAGGATGAAAAGCAAATTCGTCCTTGGCAAAATTTGAACTCAAAACGTAAAAACAGAGGAAATACCGAGCAGCATTTCGCCCGATGTGCTAAGGTTTCTGCCAGCTCGCCGCCTTATAGTAAAAAGAAGTATTATGAAAGAAAAAGTATTAGAATGTTAAAAAAAGTTACGCAATAATAAAAAATGGAATTGGTAGATAGTGACTCTGCAAATAATATTGTAGGATTAAAAAAAAATTAAAACGTAGTTAACGGGTATGATAAGTAGTTAATGGATATGAATTTGCGGTTATGATAAGACACCAAAACATAATTAAATGTAATAAAGCATAAAGCTATGGTATGAGGCCAAGAAGTATGAGGCAATTCATTACATAATAGACGAAATTTAGCACCAAATAAGTATAAAGCAGTTACAAAAGGTTTATTAAAGTAATCAAAATATAAGTAACTAAACAAAACTTCAGATCGAGTCTGGGAGGGCGTACTATATAACTACGTTGTTGATTCTAGTACACAGACCGAGATAGAATGTAAATATAGAGTATAATTGCCAGAAAGGTAAGATAAGACAGGGGTTAGTGGGTCATGTAATGATTTAAATATATTTAAAAGTACTGATGAATTTGTGAAGGCACGAGACTGTAAGATCTAAATTATTATTAATTAAATTATGACTGTTCCTTTTTCTTAATATTTCGTATAGCTCCATAGTCTGGCTTGAGCCCTATGAATTATGTCGAACCTAATATTATTATCTTTAAGTTCCCGAATCCTCCTAGATAAACATATACTATTTGCCTCTTGTCTCAGTTTAAAAGAAGCAAGATGACTGCCCAATCGCTTCTTTAGGACTACAGGACAACCGATATAAGTGCGAGTATTAGCCTCTGTCATAATGGTACACTTATAGATTTCATTTTTGGCTAGAAATCGACGTTGAAGCGACAATTGCTTCTATCTAGCCAATTACATTTATTAGTGGTAATCATGTTATTATTATTACAAGCTTCAGCATCGATATTATGTTCTGTAGCAAAATTATCGTATGTAATACTGTTAATGTCTATCTATGTATTATAGCTGCTATCAGAGTTTCTGTGTTATATTGTTAGAGTTGTCATATTGTCATTTGTTATATCAGGCGAATCAACCCGCACATTATGATTAAAATCGTTAGGAATTACACAAGAGTGTATCGGCTGCGGTTCGGGGGATGATGGTACCATAAATCATTAATCACATTCGGTCTTTTTTATACTAGTTTTTACATAAGGCAGTGCAGAAACAGCTTTATTAAAGCATGATCCTTGCTATTTTTTGTGCTCGAGTGTGAAGATTCCATTCTACCGTTATATTCAGCCTTAAGTTGTTTTTACTACTATTACTACTACTACTACTACTGCTACTACTACTACTACTACTAGGTAAAGCGACATTTATGTGGTTAGAACCATAACTGTTCAAATAGTCATTATTTGTAGAGTTACAGGGAGACTCCCTATTTGTGTGATCCTTGTCATGAAAGTAATATTAGCGGCTACAATTTTATTATTACGAGAAAGTGCTATTTTTCTCTACTTCAGGCCTGATATTATCGTGTTATTAGGTGGGGGTAGATGAGGAGGTTCAAGTTTACCCACAGGAAAATATACGGTTTTATTTACGAGGGTGGGCGAAATTCTCATCTAATATCCGAAATAATATTCTGCATATATTGGTGGATGTTGAGTAATTGAAGTGCAGGTTAAACAAGATTACATCAGCTTTACTTATAATTTTGCCGCCATGTCGACTATAATTACTCTACTTACGGTTGGTTCTTGACTTATACGATATCTGCTCATACCTATTCTTAGCAAAATTGTTAATAATACTGCTATTGCTAGTGTTACTATAATTGTCTATATCCAGATCCGCTTTGATTGTACATTTGGTAACCAACATATTTCCTTTATTATCTAGGCATATAAGGCTATTTTTTAGAGAAGGGATTTTATTCACCCCTGCTAAAATGTCTTCTAGTAGACCAGAGGATTTGGCTACTATTTATGCTAGTCCTAGATCAAAAAGTTAACACAAGAAATGACAGATTGTTATGTGCAGAGCCTTCTGAAGTTTCAAGTCTTATGCATACAAAACGTCCTGTAACTGTCATGGTTTTAGGGGTTGTCAACAATGAAAGACATGTGATGCCTCGTTACTTCTTTCCACAAGGCATTAGAGTTAACTCTTGGCAATAATTGTCAAGCACTATGTAGACACTGTATGCAATGGAAAGCCATATGTGTTTCAGCAAGACTCTGCACTATCGCACGTGGCTCTAGTAACACATGAATGGATGGTTGAACATTTTCACGATCACATAATTCCTAATATATAGCCTCCTAATTCCCCAGATCTCAATCTATTGGACTATTATATGTGGAGCGTTGTTGAGAGAGAGAGAGAGAGAGAGAGAGAGAGGGAGAGAGAGAGTGAGGTCAATGAATATGCCTATAGTACCAAAGATTCTTTGAGAGCTGCCATAGTCAGAGTAATGTCCAACATGAACCAGGACCACTTGATTCGATCATGTACACGATTTAGATCTGATATAGAAGCAGTTGCTGAAACTGAAGGTGGCTTTATTGAATAACATTATATATAAAAATAAAGGTTTATGTTGATCCTCATAGCATTTTTTTAATATAAAGTTTATTATCTGTTATTATTTATCAGTTTTTTTTATAAACACAACTCTGTCCTCAAATATCTTACGCATACCGTATAAACGTATAGACATTTATATCTTTAAACATGATACTTGACTTGTTACATGCGTGTGGATTATAAGAAGAAAGAACCTAAACATGTATCTCATTCTTCCTCCGATGAATAGATCGCAGATATATAGTTAGGTACCACTTGTTTTGCACAACATGTGCCATCCTCATATCTTTTCTTCAAACAACCATTATTGACTTTCTGCATATCTGTCTTCTTCCTTCCTTCTTATGATCAATACTGATGTTTAAAGACATAAATACCAAATCTAACCTGATGCCAGATGATATGATTCTTTACACTTATATTTTATTATTTGCTCAATTAATAGTGTACCTATAGCCAATGGTCATTATACAGCGGTAATTTCCTCGTTTTTAGTTTCATTCACGTTGGAGTTTTAGGCTTGAAGTCAAACTTTAACGCCAGCTGCTTGCACCTATTTCTGTTTTTCATCAAACTAGGTATACACGCGCGCGCATAAACACAGACACATTGTACTCTCTCTCTCTCTCTCAAACACACATATATGTAGTCAATTCAAATAAAAGAACAATACATTTAGCAAATCTGATAACATGTGGACGTGCACAAGGAATGCATTAGTTTGACGTTCAGCTAAAACAAAGAATTGCCCCGAAAGAATGTAAAGACAGGCATATATTTTAAAGGTGTAGAGCTTTAAAATTTGCACATGTTGTTGAAGTCTCACTTTCCAGATAGGAATTTTGATTCCCGTTCCGCTTTGCTAGAGACAAATAATGAATCTCAGGCGGAAATACACGGCATGTTTTGAAGAAACATACGTACAAGCTCTCCGACATCACAAAATTCTACAGGTCTTTGCCGGAGATGCCACTTTTCCAATGAAAGTGTGAACAGGTGAATGCTAAAGTCCAGCAACAAATTGGTTGACCATCAAATCGACCTCTGTCTAGGAATGAACGAATTTATTCGCGTGGACAAGCAAATCATAATTCTTGACCTTGCTACACAGCAAGACTAATCAAATGAATTTTAAAAAATGGCAACTGACCTGGGGTATCAGATAGACAATATGCACTAAATTAGTACATTGGAAGTTGACATTCGATTCGAAGGGTCGTTCCGAAGTCTGCCGTGATATGCTTGAAACATGTAATGAAAACAGGTAGTTTTCAGACCTCTTCATAACTCGTGATGAAATTCAGGCGTATGTTTATGATACAAACAAAAAATCGAATGCTTAAGAAATTTAATGGCATCACATCTATTCTCCAGGACACAAGACGTCCAGGAGCCAGTGATGGATAGACAGTCATAGTGTCTGTTTAGACGGATAACAAAGAAAATATTCCGAAACATGCGTATAGTAGGTAGAAGGAGGAGAGTGGAACATTGAGACGATCAGAAAGAATTAGGAAGCTATCAGGAGAGACAGATCGAAAAGAAATTTTAAAATGATCTATATTCCTCTGAAAATACGTGCTCACGCGCAAATTTGGTAAGAAATCAGACAACAGAAATATTAGCCTGTGTACTGGTCATCCATAAAACTGGCGGCTTGGAACTGGCGTCCGGCGTATCACACCTGTTTTGTTAAAATG
>NC_042997.1:8026248-8053748 GCF_006345805.1 Octopus sinensis | reverse complement strand
CTCTCAACAACAGATGTATCACTAATCGATAGCGTCCTTAATGCTGTCTTCATATTCAGTTATAATAATTCTTTTACTACTTTCTTTGTCTTTTTCCCTTAATTTCTTGTCATCTGTTTATTCGATTCTTCGGAGAGGTTGAGACGTGTCCTGACCTATTTCTTAAATATATCAGATTTAAAATACTATACAAATTATTATATAAAATATATAATTTGTTTTTCCTTATACCCTCCGGCTTAGTATAATGGCAATGAGTGCAAAGAGAAATTTTCAGAATAATTAATTTGTGACCTACCTTCGTTCATTTTCCAAACGCACGCAGTGCCTACCGAACGGAAATGTGTTTCTACTGAACTGAGAGAAGTGCACAGATTTTATAACTGTTTCAGAGCCTAAGACTTCCAGTGTGCTCTTAATATGTTTGGGATATCATGAAGGAATTCGAATTTTTTTTCTCACCTTGAAGTTGAAGTACAAATTGGTAAGTTAAAAGAAGTTAATCTGAGACAAAAATTTAATAGTATTATATATTCGTTACGAACAAAATAAATGAAATATTTTCGTTCCTCCTTTCTTTACATTCGACATTTTGATTTATCGTTTATCATTTCATCTATATTTTTTCCCGTCATCAATTTTCATTTGTGTCTAAAATTCTGTTATTCCGATTAATCTTTTATTTCTCACATTTTATTCTATTCTAATTTCCTTAAATTTTTTCTTTCAATATTTTCAGTTTGTATTCCGCATTTGAAATCTTCACTTACCAAAGTTACACCCTTCAACTTTTGCCAGACATAGCTACAAAGCTAACTATACGGTACAACAAGTATCAAGAAACCTGATGGAATTTAAAAGGCCGTCCTACCAAATCCAAGATACCCCGTGCTATCAGTAATAAATTACATCAAATAAAAACAAGTATCACCCATAAATAGAGTAGGTTAAGGATTAATTGTCATAGTTGTCAATCGACGTTTTACAATCAAGAGCCAGACATATTGAATTCATTTCTATGGGATAGCTCTGATCACATGATAACCAATACAAGCAAACGTGTATACAAATTATATAATTAGAAGACACATATAAAGAAAAATCATTACAACGCCTCATATGCATGTACAGTAAAGTAAAAATTATAACTTTGTTGAAACATTTCAGACTTCATTTAATCAACACACAGTTTATATGCAAACCAGACAAAGTTTTCATCATGTAACATTCTTCCTACGCAACGAAATTTAAATGTCATTAAATTTAAATTCTGTGTCATTCTACGTCCACAATCATCGAAAAGAAGCATATGTACTGAAATATAATAGATTATGGACATTTCAGAGATAATCTTTGGCATTATTTGTAAGCCACTTTACTAATAAGCATTTTAAAATTGCTGAATACTGCTATGAAAGAAGCCAGTCAAATAATTCTTCCCACACAAGCCACATAATCCTAAAAAAGGCATTTACTCAGCCTCATGATTCTTCCTACACATGCAGCATAATCCTAATAAAATAAATTTATACAGAAACAGTATTATTTATAATCTTAGCTTCAAAACTGTACTGGAGTGGCTTCAGCTTACAGAGGTTTTAAAACATTAATTATTGCATTGTCTATGGTATGACATCGATCGGGAAGACCTCTAAGAGACAGAAGAGAAATCCACGTACTCCGACTCTTTCGCACTCTACATTTCCACAAACGATGTTAACGACGTAGTTGTTACAATGCCGTTGTTACAATGCCGTTGTTACAATGAAAAATAAGCCAATGTGCGACCAGTGTGAACCGCGAATTAACATACCAGAAGTGCTCTGCACACCGCACATCTTCCTTTTCTTCTCGCTCATTTACTTATGTGTTCTGATATCTATTTTAGCCATTCTGGTAGACATATTGATGGTAAAATGTAAAGTGTGTTAATAAGATTTCTAGTATTTCTTTTCGCACTCATGTGTGTTAATTAGATTTAAAAAATAACTTTGCAAGATACGTTTGTTTTCTGCCCTGGGTATTTATTGAGGGCTGACGCACCTTAGATAATATGCTTTTGTTATAAGCACATAAAAAGGAAAAGAATCAAATTACGTCTTATATGGTAGTCAAATGTAATATTGGTTTCAAATTTTGGCACAAAGCCAGTAATTTCATGGGAGGGTACATCGACTACACTGACTCCAGTCCTGAAATGGTACTTATTTTATTGACCCCGATAGGACGAAAGATAAAGTCGACCTCGACGGAATATAAACTGTGAACGTACAGATGGAAGAAATGCCGCTAAACATCTTGACCGCCGTGCTAACGATTCCACAGCTCGTTGCATTAGTCAAACGTAATATTAATGATAAAAGTCCTTTCTATTATAGGCTCAAATCAAACAGTTGATGGGAAGAGACTAGTTGATTACATCGACCATAGTGCACAACTGTTACATCTTTTATCAACACTGAAAAGATGAAACGCAAATTTTACCTCGTCGGAATTTGAACTCAGAACGTAAAGCTAGACAAAATGGTGAAAATGATGATGATGATACTACTACTACTACTACTACTAATAATAATAATAATAACAACAACAACAACAACAACAACAACAACAACAACAATAATAATAATAATAATAATAATAATAATAATAACAATAATAACTGAGTTTGGTTTAATGGCCTACCAATGTATACTATGAGTTTCTTTGGCCTAGGAGTCGGCAAGACACTCGGCAAGAAATGGAAGCAAATTTGAAAGAAGAAAAAAAAAAGTAATAATAATAATAATAACAATAATAATAATAATAATAATAGCAATAATAATAATAATAACTTTTGTTTCTCATCAACATTGGAAGGCTTGCTGGCTCTCTCTGCTTCTCTTCAGAAAAGTGCTACGTATTTAGATATGAATATATTGTTTTACACTTTTGCTTGGTCTTATGGCTGCAGTTTCGCCGAATGATATCGTATGTAGGAATTTAAGCACTAGATAAAAATCTCTTTTTCACTTCTATTTCGCACGGATTTTTAATTTTATTTAATTTTCTTATCAAATTTCAGATGATAGACAATATTACTATTTTGTTTTATACTTATATGTCTAACATTGAAAACTAGCTTGTTCATCCATTTTGTCTCAACTTTGCTTAGTTTGGTGTTAAATATAAAATTCGTCGCATACAATTTTCGTTTCTCCTAAACGTGGGAAGGTTTGCTAGCTCTCTATATGTCTCTCTTCAGAATAGTGCGAAGTATTTAAATAGTTATAAATTGTTTTTCTCTTCCACTTGACCCTATCGTCGTTGTTTGGATCAATAGTATTGTATACATGAATTTAAAGAAAGGGCAAAATCATTTGTTTACTTCTTTTGCAATTAGAATAACAGTATAAATAAATTTTAAAAATTTGTTTTCTTTTTCTCCTCAAATGTCAGATGATAGGTTATATATTTCTATTTCGCCTCACTTATATCCCCAACATTGTAAAGATGCTTGCACTACGATGTTTGTTGACCTAAGTTTTGTGGCAATAGTGTATGTTCAGATGTAAGACCTACCATGTGGGCCAGCCGCTGTATTTTGTTCTTAGTTCTGGAAACGTGACCCACGGTTTCCTAGATCTTCCCTCAGTCTGTAGTCATGATGTTTGCTTATGCATCAGATAGAGTTATACACTGTTTGCTACTCGTTTTTCTAGTTTCATTGAAACTATGTTTTAGACAGAGGCAGCTATTGAATCGTATGTTTCATCCTATTTATGTTTACATGGCAAAGTATTAATTTTTTTCTAGCAGCATCACATTTCAGAATGTCCTCGGTTTCCATTTCATAAGTATGATATCCCTTGAGCAGCAAGGAGGTGAAGTTAAGATAATTCCATAAAATGATTAATGAATAAGGAAGAAGAGTCTAATAAATAGAATCTTATTTTCTAAGTAACTCAATGCAGCAAAATTGTATCAATTTACGTTAATATTTTAGTTTTGCACGAGAACTTATGGCAGTGGAATTAATATTTGATAATGACATGATATGAATTATAGTTTGATAATGATGTTGGTAACTATGCTGATAATGATGATTTAAAGGAGGAAGAGGGTGATGAAGAGGACGACGATGACGAAGATAACAATGATGACGAAGATGGAAATAATCATAATGAAGCTTATATCTAGGAAAAGAAAAAAATTAAATCTAGGGAAAGACTAATTTAAGTGATTTTTAATGTTTCAAGTTTTGAAATTAAGTTAAAAGTAAACAAAATTTACAATAGAAAGACAATGTCGAAACAGGTAATTGTGTATTATTGTTTTTAATCCTTTACCGTTTATTTGCTTCAGTCACTGGATAGGGTGTCATTTTAAACATTTTAGACGGAGAATTCGAATTTATTATATTGATTCTTTTTCAAAGCACTAACTAAGAGTGACGTAAACAAAGCAACACTTGTTAAGTGGTGTTGGAGCAAATACAAATAGAAGACACACACACACAAAAATGCATAAACATACGATTGAGTCTAGCAGATTTACTCAGAATGGGTGTTACGTCCAAAATTATGATCATCCAACTGATTGCAAAGAACACAGCAACTCACTTTCATCAGTATTGCCTTGCCACCTATTGCATTGCATTTTCCATTACGTTAATGGGCTCTGTCTTTCGTGGTTACCCGTCTGCTTATTTCCCCACATATTCGTACCCGACATTCCGGTACGTCTTCATCTCATCATCTATTCTATTTCTCACCAAGTACTCGCCCTAACATTCTCTGCTATTCCCTTAAGTCTCCCAAGATCATGATTCAACTTTAGTTGCCTCCTCGCCCATAACTTCTATACAGTAGAAGACTTCCTCTCTGGACTAAACTCTTTCAAAGGTTTTAACTTATATTTAACAGACGTAATGTAATCGATCCCATTATATGAATTTTCAGTCGTTCCTATAATGATAATTTAATCGCGCAGAAATCACGCTTATTTCAAAAATACATTTGCATTTGGTCAATTATTTATTACTGCATAGTCAGTTTGTCATTTGTGACAAAAGGAAAATTCTCCTTAGCAACTGGAAGATTCTTCTGTACTATATAAATTTCGGTTAAATACATAACCGTGGAATTCATTTCATAGCTGTTTTAACGTATTGGGATCATGTCACTTGATTTTACAACTGTTAGCTTAGTAATATGAAACAAAACTAAATTTCGCTGGAGCGCATTAAGTTTTAACAGATCCAACAATAATTGAATTTGTAAAGTATATATATATATATATATATAATATATATATATATATATATTGTGTGTGTGTGTGGTGTGTGTGTGTGTGTGTGTGTGTGTGGTGTGTGTATGTATATATATATATATACACATACATATATATACACAGATATATATACATACATATATAATTATATATATGCGTGTATGTGCATATACATGTATGTATACATATAGATATGCCAGTGTATATGTGTGTGTGTAGACAAATAAATATATAACAAACGATGGATAAATGTCAGCTCATTACAGTTGTTTCTAACGCATTGTTTTAGAAAGGGTTGTAAGGAACTCACATTTATCCATTCTTTATTATATATCTATTTGCTTATAATACACCAAAAGAAATTCCCGACCCATCGAACATCCTGGAATATACCTAAAACCCTACGAACAATGCAACGTGCGCTTCGGATCAGCCCTTAAGCGTTGAATATTCGTAAGGCTTAAATTACCCGTATTCATGACCTGAAAATTTCAATGGATGTTCTCTAGTACCCAGTATATTTATTCGACTAAGGGTCCTGTTTACATGTTAATTCGACCCAACCTGCTATGTGTATATATGTATATATATGTATATATATATATATATATGTTTATACGTATATATATTCAAACACACACACACACACACATACATATATATATATATATTATATATATATATATAGAGAGAGAGAGAGAGAGAAGGTGAGAGAAAGAATGAGAGTGGTGCAGATGTCATTGTGTGGCATGAAGCTTGGGCCCCAATACTTTGATTCCAGTTTCAGTCCCACTGCCGGGCAGCTTTGGCAAAAGTATTCTGCTACAGCCGCAGGTCTGCCGAAATTTTGTGAGTGGACTCGGGAGACAGAAGTGAAAGATGCCGTCATATATATGTATGTATATACATATATATAGTAAGGGGTGATGGAAAATTTCACCAGAGATTATAAAAATAGACTTAGGGTTTGCAGATATTAGTAGCAAATGAAATAGTAAAATAAAATTTATTAAGTAGTAGACGAAGGTTGTAATACAACATCAGTTTCCCAGCTATTCTGGTGCAATCGATTGTGTTCACACTAATATATGAATATCATGGGTTATGCTTAATTAAGAAAAGCAACTCCGTTGCAATTCAGAACATGTGTAAGAACGTCTCCAAAGTGGAGTCATATATATACAGACATACACATCGGAATAGTTGCCATAGTCGAAAACATCTTTTAGATATCTGTATAACGTATTGGTGTAATGTCAACTTACACTTTTCCTTGCCAATTCCAACCCTATTGTAGATTGATTTATATTGATCCAAAGGGTTTTTATGTAGTAGTATGGAAGCTGAATGAAGTTCTAGACATTTCATTAGTTATTCTGGAACAAATTCCATCATTTAATTTAATGTCCAATTCAATACTGACCTAGGGACATTTCTTTACACCAAAAGTATCAAATCATTAAATTGTTTTAGTGTGAGATTTATTTTGCGTTGATCATTTGTTAGTTAGTTAGTGTTGCTGATACTGATAATGATGATATTGATTAAATTGTATTTGCAAGAATAGATTTGTTGTAACTTCATCATTGTCATGACCATCATAGTCAAACTCATCACAACCATAGCAATGTTCATGATCGTCTTTGGCATCCTCAACATCAATAAAACCAGATTAACTCGGCAACGATAACATATTCAGTGGACCTTTCAGTTATAGAAAATAAATATGCAGATGTTTTCTCACCGTTAAGAACTTGACCGAATTTTATGAAATTTTCATACAACGAAATCTTTATATAGATATATTTGCATATATATTGTTACACACACATATATATTCTCTCTGTCTTTCTTTCTCAGTTTCTGTCTCCTCACACACAAATACGTACATACATATATATATATATATATATATATATATATATATATATATTATATATATATATATATATATATAATATATATATATATATACATGTACATACATACATATAAATGGATGTATATTAGACACATAATACATCTACGGAGGTGTAGTATATTAAGATAATTAAGCAGGGAATACATCATATTACCCGCATTAACCGTAATAAAGTTTCAGTTCACTGTCAATGCACATTTCATACCATTTCGTCTCAAAAATGTAATAATGAAGAAGTAATAAAGAAACATAATGAGGAGAGAATAAAGCGGGTCGATGTAAAAATCTGAGTGTCCAAATTTTTTCATAATTCATTCATATCTAAGTTTGATATGGGTGGCGCACAATGAGTAATATTTTGAATTTGAGAAAAATAATTTTAACAAAAATTCCCCACATTCCTAAGACTACATCGGTTATGTAAATGACGTTCGCTAAATGCATTAAAAACTCGAAAACATATTCAAAACAGTATTTCAGAAAATTATCTCCGTTCTCTTCCAGCTCCAAAATTTTGGTGAGGCAACATGAGTACGACAATCAATGTTAATTTTTCTATTCAATTCTTCAGAATTATTGTTCAGATAAGACTCACACTCATCAATAGCCATCTTTAGACGTGAGAAAGAAGAGGAAATAAGGAAAAAAACATTGTGAAGTGAAAGAGGATGATCAAAATGTGGCCCACATGAAATTAACGAAATTCGACAAAATCTAAAACGTCAGCATAAAACATTCTGTATGGCACCTCTGCAATCTACTGAACTGCTGCCTTTCCTGATAGATTTATGTATCTATATCATATCGTTAAAAAACAGGAAATTGCTAGAATTAGTCATTGCTCATTTTGCCCCAAAAATACCAATATTCGATAATCGAAATTTATTAAAATTAAACGTTAGAGTGAAAAAATGTTGGCGCGGAATCCAACAGAGAAATGAATATCGATTGTTAGAAACCAAAAATTATCCAGATAATTTAGCAACTTCGATTACAAAAGTAGCTTGAAAAATGAGTACCTGTCACATATGTTCCGAACTTTTTGAACTTTAGCAACAACTATGATTTCCAAATTTAATGTCAAAAATGATGCAACAGTAAAAGATTACATGTAATACACGCAAAGTAATTGATTCAAACACAAAAAAACAAAGTAACAATAAGGAACAGCAATTACTAATTTTGCCCCACTAACTCCTACATTAAACATTAGTGATATGCAGTGAACGGATCAAACATTCATTCTTCTCTCAACCAGTTTTATGCCAGCAGATGACGTATCTCTTGAGCAGTCAGTCTTATCTTACACATGTAAGATGCCTAACAATTCCATTGAATTAGATTTTTTTTCCGTATTTACAACGCTTGCACTGGCATTAATAAACTGGATTATAGGCTGATATTTTATTTAAGCCAAGCGCATTTTCTACTGGCGTGGCCCATATTTAAGCGGGAAATAACTAACCAGCAAGAATGCCTTCGGCATGGAATTTAGCTACATTTCTAAGTTCTGCATTCAAAACTGCTCTTTCATAGATGTATTTGATCGGTTAGAAAGTGATAATATAGAGAGAAAGGATAAGGAATATCAGCGATTGTATATCGATAGTTTGTGCGCCGAAATTATCGGTCTTTAACAAGCAAAATCTCCAAAATATTGGAAGAGACAAAACGGCTATTTGAAGTTTTTGAATAAGTTTCCAATCATAATTGAAGCAAATTCCTTCAATCCAACACAAATTTGGTCCGAAACGAAAGTAGTCACTTAAAGCAGAGCACGAACCTCATGGCACTACCTACACTCAACAGTAGCTGTATGTATATGTGTGTGTGTGTGTGTACGTGTATGTGTTTGTGTGTGAGTGTGTGTATGTGTATAATCGTCAAACACATGATAGTATCTTCAGAATGGAAATTACATAGGATAATGTAATGCTGAATATACTGTTTGAGAGAAAAAGAACGATGGATTGGTCGGAATAGAATGCTGTTGATCGCAGTGATCAAGGACCAAATAATACATTCTATTATAAGCACTAGGGCTGATATTTAGGCAGGGGCGGGGGAGGCAACTAGTACTCATTTAATCAACTCAGAAATGAGGAAAAATTTGAACTCACAACATAAAGACGGACGAAATGCCGCGAAGCATTTTGACCGGCGTGATAACGATTCTGCTACTCCGCTGCTTTTATCTAGGGATAAATAATTGCTTCAAATTTTAGCATATTCCCATCTATTTTGAGGGAGAGCTAATGTCTATTACTTCGATTCCTGTACACAACTGGTACGTACTTTATAGACCCTGAAAGGAGAAAGGCAAAGTCGACTTTGGCAGAATTTGAACTCAGAACATAAAGACAAAAGAAATGCTGCTAAGCATTTTGTCCGATTCTGCCAGCATTAATGTTGGAGGTCTACTGCCTAAATAAAAATCAAAAGCCTTTATATGGATACCTCAAGTCCCTAAGATCAAATCATACTATCTCACAAATAAGTGAATAGCATTTGTATAGTATTTGCCAATTGAGTATACTCAATCTACTTTACAAGCCCGTTCCCAGTCAAAAAATGAACAAACAAAAGTAAAATCGCATTGTAAGTAAGAAACGCATTTTTATTTATTTGTGTATTTATTTATTAGTAAGAGCATCCATCAAATTACCAAACCATTCTTTAGACTTCTGTCATAACGAAAGTAATTGAATTAGTTGTCAAAAGAAAAGCAGCAACTAATCTAGATTTGTATTCTTTACTTTTGCAATCATCAATATAACTTCCATTAAACCAGATCAAAAGGACATTTTTTTATCGTATAAGAACCATATAATTTTCTTTCGATCACTGCCAGTTTCTGTTCGGACTGTCATACTTCGAATGGAATTATGCCAGAATGGTTTAGCGGATATATGATGTGAACCTAAGGGAAATGCCTAGAACTTGGCTGAGATTAAAAGACACATGGGAGAAGAATAAAGAAAACAACAGGAAATGTTTGTAATAAAAACAGAATGTTAGATACCGAACTATAGAAAGTAGTTGCGTTCATTTATTTAATAAAATATATTCACATTATATGACGATTTTGCTTGCTTCTTACTGGCTAGAGAAGGATACGGCTGATAAGGCTTAAACTTGTAGTCTGATAAACTGACAGTTCGTATTTCGCTCCTCATGTCACAATAAATCAAAAGACAAAACAATTGAACTATTGTTTACTCAGACCACCTAGCAGAGATTAACACTGTTTTGAGACAAAGAAATATTATATATTTAAGAAAAGTTTGTTTGTGTAGAACAAAGTTTTTTCTTTGTCCTATAGTTACAAACCACGAAGAAAATGTTTCAATATCTTTCCTGCGATATCCCCAAAATGATAGGAATATCTTAATTTAATTTCACTATAGCACCACTATGAGTACAAATTCCCTAAAGTTAAACACTTCTATAAAAGTATGCTTCAAGTTTGTATCTTAATTTGTATGGAAACAAAATTTATCGCTGTCCTATTACTAAGATATGGCTAGTTACTTTGACTGCTTTTAAAAAGTATCTGAGTTTGTAGATTAGAATGTTTACCATCTGTTATTGGAATAAAGGTAATTTGTATAGTGAATTCTGCAATACAAGACCTGCTGGTTAATAAAATTGACTGAATTTATGAGAGGGAAAGTATATAGTTGCTTCAGTTACCCAAAGCATATTTATTCTGATACTGAGCAATCAGAAGGTGACACGAATATTCGATGATGGTATGATCCCCACTGCTATTTCGTGTATTTACAACCTTTCTACTTGAATAGTTGAAATTTTATTTCTTTATGTCATATTCTGTAATAATTTTATTTGCAGTAGGAGAGGCATAAATTGAAGCGAATTAAGACCAGTACTTGAATTAAGAGCAGTAACCATGGAAACCTCATAATTATTTTGAAAACTATTAGGCGAATGGAATTAAATCATGAAATACATTTCTTTTGAAATTGTAATTTGTCTGAAAAAGTATTAAATTCTTGAGATGACACAAGAGTTCACAAGTTAATTTTTTCAGGTGCGGTCATATGCAAAAATAAGTTATATGCTCGTAACTTCAGTCTTGAGAGAGTTATCTGATACTTTTAGGTACTTTAGATCAAGAAGTAAGCAATATGAACTATCGAAATAACGTGATAACGTTATTCAACTCTACAACTAAATGGTTGAAGCTTTAACAAATCTCAGTATGTTGTAAAACATTTTCTTATTTGTAAAAGTTTCTAATTGATAGATTTGAACACACAGTCCTGGGGTACGATGCATAGTTATTTTCCCCGTGAACTGTGGATTATAAAGAAGAGTGTGGACATAGATGTCAAATTAAAATTTGGTTTGTAACCACTGGTCTTGGGCACGTCCTATTGCATAGCATCTTTGGCATATGATTTCTGTTAGTCGTAAGTTTTCTAATACAGTGAATGGAATTAAGTAGAATGAAATTATATGAATCCTGTCATATGAATCCTATATATATATATATGGGGGAGACCGTCTTCGGTCATTAATGACCATGGGATTGCAGCTAGAAAGTTATCCTCGGAGGTATAAGTCCGGGCAAGTTTGTTTATGGAAGTCCAGCAGTTGTCCATGCATACCAACCTCCCCTCTCCACACCCCTGTTGTTATCCAAGGGAAAAGAAAAGGCCGATACAGCTTGGCACCAGTGATGTCGCAACTCATTTCTACAGCTGAGTTAAATGGAGCAACTTGAAATAAAGTGTCTTGCTCAAGAACACAACAGGCAGCCCTGTCCGGGAATCGAACTCACAACCTCATGATCGTAAGCTCGACGCTCTAACCACAGAGCCATGCGCCTTCACACACACACACACACGCACACACACACACACACACATATATATATAAAATATAAATAATATGTATATATATATATATGTATGTATGTATACATATATGTACATACCTACATATATATATGTATATATACGTTCATATATGGGTACAGGACATAAAAAAAAGCGTTGAACACAATGAGAAAAAAAACATAAAAACAAAAACATAGAAACGAAATTTTTTTTCCGAAAAACGAAAAGAACAAACAGAGAAACAAGACATGCAGCATAAAGAATATTCCCCTTCTGCAGTTGTCCCTGTTTCATCTACTCCACGTTCGAATAAAGACAATATGCACCTTCGTTGAAACAGTCCTTCCCGCAAAGCAAATTAAATAAAATTTGGGATTTTTTTGCGGAGGGTTAAGTGGTAACAGGAACAGAACAATGAGAACAAAATGCTAAAAACAAACAGTGAGGGCAGTTTAGCCAAGACGATAGAATCATTATTATAAACGCTGAGAAGACAAGCTTATGAGAGGAGACAGTATAAGCACGTGTTTTCTCTAGGAAGGTAATGAGCAGAAAGATAGATTATCCTTCGTAAGGTGTCAGCGACGAGAGATTCGAGGAGGAGGAGGAGGAGGAGTGAGATAAAATGAACGGTGAAGAGGAGAGGAGAAGAATAGGGAAAGGTGGGAAAGGAAACCAGAAAGGATGAAGAACAAGAGAGGGAGAGAGATAGACAGAGAAGAATTAGTAAAGACAGAAGAATGTTCATCGTAATTATTAAGATAAAACTTACTTGGAAAAGGATGCGTGGCGTTCGATCATATTATAATATAAATAATATATAAATATATTCATATATACATACATATATGTACATACTTACATATATATGTATATATACATGCATATATGGGTACAGGATATCAAAAAACTTTGAACACAATGAGAAGCGAAAACATAAAATAAAGACATTGAAACGAACTTTTTTCGAACAGCAAAAGAAAAAAACCCAGAGAAACTACACACGCAACATAACATATTCCCATTATACATATATATATGTGTGCGCACGCTCGTGCTTCAGACTTTATGCGTGCTTCAAATTTTCTACCTAAATCCCGTATTGTTTACGTTCCGTACCATAATGTTTCAACTAAACTATCTATTGTTAAAATGCGGTTCCAACTGAAAGAAAACAAAAGTCAATACGTTCGGCGAAATCCTTGAAGGGGATGCTCCAGCGTGGTCCTGATTTCATAACCAGCAACAGACAAAATGCCTAGAAGAACATATGTATCATATTTTATATAAAATATTTATCTATATGTAAAATGTCTTACGAATATTATAATATAAATGTTATCTCTCATAGACTATGGGTACCAGTGTATCGGCGTAAAATATTAACCGCCTCGAAATGTGCTATTTGTGAGATCTTAATGTGATAGGGCGACCTGCAAAAGATAGTAGCCAAATCTATTTTGAATCATATTTTATAGAAAGATATTAGATGGAGCGGCGTGAGAAAAAAATATTTTCAGTTTATGGGTTTACCATGGTCTTCTCGATCAAAATTAAAGCAGTAACAAAAACAACGACGATAATAACAATGTCTCAAAATTGGGACAAGGCCAGCAATTTGGGACAGGATTTAAGCCTCTTGGGCGGTGACTGATATTACTGTTACTAAACGATATATTTAATTTTGTCTCTTTTACAGACCGTGTTCAAAACTTCTTCGAGTTGTTCGCAGAAAAAATTTTAATAAGGTTCTGTGTAATATGTAACTCAGTTAAGTTGGCTGTGCTATTCTCTTAGAAGTATTGGCATTCAATCAATGTCGTCTTCCCTCTTCTATATGTAATATAGATAAGCATTTTAACATTTGTTAATCTGAATTATGCTTTGACACAGAAAGGTTTGGCACTCATTGTTTCACACATGCATTAACAACGCACTGAAGTTAATTTGCATGTTGTTGACTCTAAATACTCAGCTATTACATGATGCTGATGCTGTTGTTCAAAGCCTAGATTACTCTTATGTTATTTAATATGGATCTGCATTTTGGAGACGGTGTGTTGTGATTTGTGGGTCGTTTGACTGCTGACTGCTAAGCGTAGTACGTACGTCTATGCAGAATCTGGCTCACTTTCTCAGAGCTTACATTTTAACATACAGGGCTGACCTCAAAATAACCTGAAAATATATTATTCCTTTTATTATGGACTGGAAATCTAAGCAAGTAAACGTGATTATGTAGCTGCCAGATTCTGCAATGCGCAATAAATACAGTGACATTTTCGTAGGTATGATTCAAGAGATGCTTACTTGGAAATACCCTGGGAATTGAGATTTTTGTGAGTTAGTAAAAAAATAGGGGTTATCGCTGACAATGCATTTACAGAGAATTTAAAGGAAAGGAACGTGAAAAACGAGTGCATACAGGTATCATTTCCCTCACAAGAGTAATGTCACAATAGATGTCACTTCCGAAATCTTGTAAAATGCCTGGCTCATAAATCAGAAGCGTAGTAACAAACAATCAGTCATATTTCATTCCTCATTTTCGTACATTTCTCCTAACACCTATCACCTAAAAGCTATTCATTTTATGGAATTGTTTGTCAGTTTTGCGTCATGAACGTTTTCAGAAATAATAGCGTTATTGACTGGATATTCTTTCTTTACATTCTTTTTTTTTTTAAATCTCTCTTTCTTTCATACTCATTTTCTTTCATTTGCTTCTTCCCTTCTTTTTCTCTTTCTTACTCTATTTCCTTCTTTTTCTCTTTCTTACTCTATTTCCTTCTTTTTTCTCTATTTCTTTCTTTCCTCCTTTCTTTCTTTCTTTCTTTATTTCTTTCTTTCTTTCTTTCTTTCTTTATTTCTTTCTCTCTTTCATTTCTCTCTATCTTTATCTCTCTCTCTTTTTCTCAGTCTCTCTCTCACTCTCTTTCTCTAGTGTTTTCCTTTCTAATAAGAGGCTACTTTTCTCACTTTATCAGAATTACGTCCAGTAGGTATTATGTTTCAAGATTGCTTGTAGCTTTGGGCAACGATGAGTACTAATATATATACATTCCAAAAAAGACATTTTAAACACATTATGTGATATTACATTGTTATTTATTTGCATATGTTCTAGCGGTTTGCACTGAAGAAAGTTCAATAATAAGTTATTCTGTAAGATTGATATTTGTCCTTCAAACGGATATACTGACTAAAATATCAGCTACAGTCAGATTTAGCATCATCATGATTCACTTGGAAAGAACATTAACATTTTGTTTCAAGTGAGGTAATATCGACGTGGAGATTAGTTCCAACGAAAATGACGAATATGAAGGTCATCTGGACTAGCGCTTACGCTGTACAATTTCTGTTGGGGAACGGCACTGGTTCTTAGCTGCGTTTCCAATCTATATTTCATGATAACGCAACTTAAATCACTGAACAGTTAAGAGTAGATTTTGCTAAGTCCTTGGCCACAAACGTACTAATTTTTCTTTAACAGTTTTGTAAAGTAATTGATAGCTGATAAGAAGTACATTATGTATGATTTTTAATTTCTCAACAGGTGCCATACTTAATAGTCACGA
Source organism: Octopus sinensis (assembly GCF_006345805.1). Taxonomy (NCBI): domain Eukaryota; kingdom Metazoa; phylum Mollusca; class Cephalopoda; order Octopoda; family Octopodidae; genus Octopus; species Octopus sinensis. The sequence goes on along the minus strand of NC_042997.1, from coordinate 8,038,113 downwards.
GTAGGTTAACAATTGCTTTAATAACAGCAACCTTGCAGAATCTTAATTTTAATTTGTTTCTCAATTTAAACTGTTTTTTTTCCTTTTAAAATGCTATCTTTACTGATGAAATATATTCATTTTAAATACATTAAGTGTTTCAAATAATTAAAAAGTTATTAAATTTATATACACTTTCATTGACTGAAAAAGGTATGCAATATTTGGTGCTTATTAATTGGGAAAATTATTGAGTATCAGTGTCATTTATTTTTAAAATATTTTATTTCATATTCTATAAATTTAGTATTCACATTGTTATATATTATCATTTAATTAAATGACTTCTGCATTAACAAAGGCTCTAATAAAGATGTGCTCAATCATCATAATGCATTTTTGTGGATTATAGTGAATAAATTTGGTAGCTATTTCTAGCGGGTAGAATAACCACATATTAGCTCCAGCCATGTTTAAGTATGCCTGAACATTTTAGTATTATCTGTGGTAAATGTTAGAATTTAAAGCAAGTATTTTATGTAATTTTATACACAGTATTAACGAAACTTTTAAGAGAAAAGTCTTAAGCAAAATTACCACATGCATAACGAAGGTAGTAAATATTATGAGGCCGTGGATAATTTGTACACATTATAAGAAATGTTTTCATCCATGTATTTTGGTTTTCAATTTCATAATTGTTCTATATTAACAAATACTTAAACGTTAACATTTCTGTATACTAAAAAAAGGAGAATCGGCCTATATACTGACTTAAAGTTTCGTAATCTACATACATTAAGACGAAGTAGTTTCATGCAGTAAAAAGAACTTTTAAACATATCAAAATAAGTTTATATTACGCTTAATTACATGCTTTTCTGAATGACATTTATAGTAAATCTGCTTCTGTTTCTATTATTTCCATTGAGATCCTCTATTTCCTTCCAGTTTGCATGTTTTTATTTCGTCGCACTATCGAGGAAAATATTTTCCTGGCGAAAAGGAAAACGCTTGTTTTCCTAGTATATCTGAATTCAAATGAAGAAATTTAATAAATTCATCCTTATTGTCTTCCTCGGATTAATAATCTTCATGATTTGTTTCTGCTAGAATTTTAGCACCCGAGTCTTCTATCTTTGTTGATGTTGCAAGAATCACGAGGTCAAGTATGTCCATAAGGATCACACAAAACCGCACAGTACCAAACGTTACATTATCACTGACCTTATCGTGCCACGAAGATATCTATTAACTAGGGATAGATACCGTTCCTGAGGTATTTAACCTTGACCATTTTGTTTCTTCTTTGTAATGACTATGGAACTAACCTAAGGGCAGATATGTCGCACCAGGCAGTGTTAAGAACGTACTTTCACGTAACATTGATTTTCCCTCTTTTCGCTATATATATGGCTGTCTCCACAAAGCAGACATAAGCTGTTTTCTCTTTTCCCATCCGTCTGTAGAAAGCTGGTCCCAGTTCGCTGTACATAATCCTACCTAGATTTCGGTCATTCAGAAAAATGTTCCATGTAAACAGATATTTCACTTCAACGAGAAATATTTCCCTATTAGTGTTTACATTCGTAAAGGTACGCGCATGCATGCAATTGTGTTTCCAAGATTTTTCTCTCAGTGTGGTGAAAATGTCTATATTTTCTTTTAGTTCGTGTGTACAATTAACACTTTACGGTACTATTATAATATTGGAAATAAGTAGACCGAAAGAATGCCGTTAAGCAATTTGTCCGATGCGTCCGCAATTATAAATTTTAATTGAAATAAAATAAATTTAGGGTTAAAACTTACAAATCATAGAAAGGCTAAAGAAAAGCCTCCTAGACATATACAAGGCACATATTTCAAGAAATAACAGGAGTGAAAAGCGACTGATTTTAAGCACATATCTACTCGATGATATCCCCAAAGAAAACTGTCGACGGAGTAGCCATCCACTAAACAACATGACACAATATACATTCTAAATAACAGGATACGTGTCTCTGTCATATAACGCCAATAACATGCCATAACCGATACACAAACACTGCTTAATACCGTAAAACAATTCATATTGCCCTTACTTTGGCTGTGGCTCAGAAAACGCTGCGAAAACAATATAAATTGTATATACTGCTAGCAAAATTTATATAGGATATTTCTAATCATTTATATCATGTATGTACATCCACATACATACACATACATAAATGCATACCTGCATGCATACATACATACGTACATACATACATGGATACATATATATATGGATACATTCATACATACATGCATACATACATACATGCATGCATACATACATACATACATACATACATACATACATACATACATACATACATACATACATACATACATACAAAGTTCAATGCTGAAAAGTTTCAAGCTTTATACTATCAGCATGCAAAACTAAATGCAATGCCCAATAAACACACTGGACCTGGAGGGATTGCAATCCCAGAGGCACAATCAGTGCGAGACAGTAGGTATTTACATGAGTGATGATGCAACCTTCATGTGCATGTTGCTAAATTGACAATGAAATGTAGGCTGCTGACCGGATGGGGTTCTTAGAACCTTTAGAACAAGAGACCAGGAAACCATGATGGTCCTCTGGAGGACACTTGTCCTAAGTCACTTTGACTATTGCTCTCAACTATGGTCACCATCCAGTGTCAAGTTAATCACAGAACTTGAGGCGATCCAACGAAGCTACACGAAGATAGCCTCTGTGCAGCATATAAGCTATTGGGAAAGACTCAAGAGATTGAGACTCTATTCTTTAGAGCGTAGGCGAGAAAGATATGCCATAATATACATCTGGAAGATCCTAGAAGGACTTGTCCCAAACTTTGGCATCGAGAGTTACACAAATGCCAGAACTGGGCGCCACTGCATAGTGCCAATGACTCCAAATTTGCCATCAAGATGTAGGACAAGATACTGTGATAGCCTGGGCTTCCGAGGCCCACAGATCTTCATTATCCTCCCGAAGAACCTAAGAGACCTGCATGGCGTGGATGCAGATGTCTTTAAAATGAAACTTGATCTCTTCTTGTCAGGTGTCCCAGATGAACCAACTTCACGGCAGGAGGTGCAGATGAGTGCAGCTGCATCGAACTCTCTCATGCACCAGATGGCATTTGCTAAAAAGGTATTCGTGAAGTAAAATCATGTAGCAACACCGAATGGCGGTGCCCCAGCATGGCCACAGCTTGTGAGCTGAAACTAAATAAAATAAAAAAAGACAGAAAATGCATACATACATGCAGAAAACAAGTTCAGAGAACCCACTGCAAGTGTTTGTGCGAGTACATCACCTAGGTAGAATGTTTCCATCCTACAATTCAGATTTTCTCCATTACTTCATTTTCTGCAACCTGCATTCTACATACTTGCACCTGATTATCTTCAATTTTATCGTAACAGTGAGATGTATCACGTTTTCCGATTGCTTGTCCATTAGCTGTTGACAGACAGTTGCATTGGGTTTCATGAAGCATAAATTCTTTTGAAACTTATGCTAATCTTCCTGTACCTTCTGAATAACAACTGCATAGGTATATATATATATATATATATGTATGTGTGTGTGTGTGTAGTGTACATATGTACATATATATTCTTATATATACGCACATACATATATATATATATGCATATACATGCACACACACACATATATATATGTATATACATACATACATACATACATACACACACATATATATATATATATATATATAAGCGTTTGGGCTTGCATACGTTTGCTTATGTGTGAGTATATATGTGTGTGTATGTGTGAATGTGTGTGTGTATGTGTTAGATATATTATTTAATCAAAGTTGTTTAATATCACCGTTTATTTATTTCTTCGCACACATTATCACATTTCTACACATTTCATTTCACAGACTTATTTAATTACTGCATACTGTGAACAATTTGCTTCTTTTTAGCATTTAAACTATTCCGATAATATAATTTAGCAAATTCACCACCCAGACTAATAGGTTTGGAAAACTTAGCTGCAGTTCAATTGATTGTCTACATTAACTCTTTGAAGTAGGCAACGTGTTTCCAAACAGATATTTATCTAAAGAAATATTTCTGAAGAAATATAGTTTTGTACGCGTGGATCTGTGTTTGATTGGTTTTTAAGGGGAGTTTTAGTGCGAGTCTTCCGTAACACGTTGAGTATACCAGTCGATAATAAACACAAGTCTCATTTAGCCGAGTAAGTAGAATGTATAAATCTGATTTGATTTGTAATGAGTTCGTATTCTTATCTTCTAAATAATGCAGATTTGGTAAAATTAAGATTCTCTTGTATCGATTTTATCTGGGAATCAGAAAGCTATATATAGCATTACCATCAGTTAAAAGACATGATGCCATAAATGTATTATTTCTCTAGAGTTTTAAAGTTTTAGACATGTTAAATTTCCACCTTTAAATATTATAAGTTAATTGGATTACCTGGGCATCTATTTTAAAAATCTGTATTGATCAAATGAATGGTTCACAATTCGATGTGAAGGGATTCAACTTACTGTACTGTTTAGAACTGATACACACATACTCGGCTAAAGGCATGTGTTACCACTCAAGAGTTCCGTTGCATTGAACGTTTCTTCAGAAGACTGCAATATAATAATGAAGTGGTAGTGAACTATTACAGTATGAAAAGCATTACTTCGCGAAATCCCACAAGTAACGGCGTGCACCTTACTATATACTGTTTATTGAATTGAAATTTAAATTACATGTATGTTTTGCGGTTGAGACTTCACACTTCAAATATTCAGAACGCACCTGAATGCTTGTAAATCACTGTAAATCTAGCTTCTACAAGCCATCTGTTCTGCCACAAATACCGAGTAGCTATGTCTCATTTCTTCCTATCCTATACCGAGTAGCTAACTCCCCGCACCTCAACGTTCATTTCCATACTTATATGCATGGACACAAAGACGCATGCGCGCACACACTCACTGTTGTACACTTTCTCTCACTCTTTCTTCCTATTTCTTGTGTAACGCTGAGATGGACTGGCGTCCCGTCCAGCTGGGGGTGAACACATACGCTATAGAAACCGGGATATTGGGTCCATGAGCCTGGTTAGGCTTGAAAAGGGCGTATAAATAAATAAAAAATAAAATTTAAGATTGAGAAATACATATAGTATCAAATTAAACTATGAAACTTATTTCAATTTTTAAAGGTGCTTAGTCGGAGCATTTGAGAGCAAATAGAAACCCATAGACGGAAACTGGCGGTAAGATGCATCTCTGCATAATAAGTTGATATTAACCAGTGTCCCTAACTTAATGTTGGAATGTTAATTTCAATGTTTGGTTACAATTAACCATTAATTCATTGAGTTGCTCTAATAGTTCTCTCAATTAGCTAAACAAAATCTCAGAGCTTCACAGGAAAATAGCATGCAGGTCCGTCTATTGCTTCGTAAGTTTCAGTTCCCGCTGGAATAGACCAGTTAATATGACACCTTATATTGTGTGATTTCAAAGTAGAAAAATATATTCAGACAGCAATGTAGAAAAGTAAAATTTTTCATTAAGAAAGTAATGTTTATGAACATAGTTGCTTTTCTTGATCGGGTTATTTAGTATAACATCCTTAGATTTGATTCCGTAGCATACCTAAATCAGGAAGAATGTTAATCTTTACTTCAATGCTATGTTTAAACAATTAATACCAGAGCATAGCCTAATAAATATTTTCTTAAGTGGAAGACATTATAATCTTGTGGAAAAGACAGTACCTTCTTAAGTCCTTATGATCTTATCAGTAATGGTATATTACCTTGCTTCTTTTTGCCCCTGGCAGGTTTATTCCAAGAACTGTAACGTCCGCTTACTTTTCCTTTCCTTCTTTCGCTTTCCTACTATTTTTTTAGCTAAATTTGAGTGCCTGTCTGAAATTTATTGACTTAACTGTTTATTTATAGCTTTAGTTTATTTCAACACTCTTCTGCTTCGTTAAATATCAACGAAATTTTGTTCCTCTTATCTATTTCTTCTTCTATCCTTTTATTATTGTCCCCTCTCTATAATTCTTTCTATGGTTTACATGACTTGCTTTCTATCTAATACTGTATTTAGCAGGAAACTCGATGTCATCAATGCATTTTGTTTCTAATTGACTAATAAAGGAAGTACTTAAGTATAATGTAATAATCTAACCACTTGAAATAGAAGAAACGCAAGGATTACATACATTTGAAATTGCATAATTAGTCTCTCTCTCTCTCTCTCTCTCCATATATATATATATATATATATATATATATATATATATATAATATATATATATATATATATATATATATATATATACATATATACATATATATACATACACATACAGAGAAGAGAGAGAGAAAAGGAGAGTGAGTAACATATATATATATACAAGCAAAACGAATTGAATGTGGAACCAATGGCATGCGAGAAATAAAAACAACAGCCCTGCTCATTGACCCGTGATAACTTTTGCCTCGAGAAGTCATCCAAAAGATAAAGGGAGGTAACTAAATTGAGTTTAGCAAATTTGTTTGGCACTCAACAGTAGTTGAAAAAGAAAAAGAAAGAAAAATGATCGACTGTGTATGAAATATGCATGATTGGTGTAAAGGGAGGCAATGTCTATCAGCGGCATAAGGAGAAACAAAAGAGAAACAATTTCCCACGGCTTTATCGATCGCGTTCTCACCTGGAATACTTTTTTATAATGTTTCCAAGGTTATACACGCCCTCATACCGTCGGTATCTACATTTCAAATTTGAGCGCAATGGGACACACACAGACAGAACAGATTTTATATAAGTTATATATATATATAATATATATATAATATATATATATATATATATATATATATATATATATATCATTAATTCTTTAAACAAAGCAGAGAATATACACAAAGTATCATTTTTTAAATGTAAAGTCATACTGCAGTCTATTAATAAGTACTTAGTTTTTGGCATACGTCATGTTTCGGCCTGTCGTTATTGTACATATTTGCACCTTTAAAGTGCAATAAGATACTATAAAACAATGGCCATTTATGGCCATATTGACCGCTATTTTTCACATACGCACACAAGCATATAGAATGAAGGAGGTGTGGTTCCATGGTTATGGTATTCGGCTCACAATCGTAAGGTCATGAGTTTAAAAACGCGTTGACTCGTTGAGTCCTTGAGAAAGACACTTCATTTCACGTTGCTCTAGTCCACTCAACTGGTAAAATGAGTAATACCTGTATTTGAAAGGGCTAGCCTTGTTACGTACCCTAAAACTCTCAATTTTACTGAGAACTAGCTCCAGCGTACACATTTCCGTGGAATGCTCACCCACATGCACGTTCATTTCACGGACAGGCTGTTCCTTTGGTCGGATCAACTGGATCATCTTTGTTGTTTTCCTTCTCTACCTAAACATATGATCATTTTGTTGGGTTAAATAATTGCCATGTCATATATATATATATATATATATATATATATATATATATATAGCAATAATAAATCTCTGAACGAGATGTAAACAGTTACTGCTCGACAACGTAAAGTATACTAGCCATCTCAATATGGCTAACCACTAAGGGTGGGTGTTACTGTAGCTGTAACCATAAGGGCACAGAAAGTGTGCCTAAAGCCAGCTGGAGACGATGATCTCCTGGGGCTAAAAGCTACAGTAACACCCACCCTTAGTGGTTAGCCATATTGAGAAGGCTAGTATACTTTACTTTATATATATACAAAGCATTTCTTATGGTCAGCTAGAAATCTGGGATCTGGAATTATCTAATAATGTTTTCCCTAGTTTATTTTTTCTCATTGTCTTCTCTCCTATGCTGTATGAACATTTAATGTGGTTTGAGAGTCAAGTGTTTGCTGCTATATCTAGTATAATGGTATTTCTTAGATACCCTTAATTATACATAATAATTATTACCTATGAGGTTTTTATTTCCATGCTAGCCAACTGATATGATCGGTGTTTTAAATAACGATCTTATCCTTATATATATATATATGTATATATATATATATATATATATATATATATATATATATATATATATCTTTTACTGTTTATATTTTGTACTGTCGTTACTGTCCTGTTTTTGTTACCATTTTTACCCCTCCGCAAAAAAATCTCAAATTTTATTTAATTTTATTTTCGCGGGAAGGAAAGTTTTATTGAAGTCATGTATCGCCTTGACTTTCGAAACGTGGGGTAGATGAAACTAAGGCGACTGAAGAAGGGGAATTTCCCTTTATTTGTATGTCTTGTACTCTATTTTTTCGTTGTTGAAAAGAAATGTCCATTTCCTTGTTTATGTTTTCGTTTCTCATTGTGTTCGACGCTTTTTTGGTGTCTTGCACCCATATATGCATGTATATATACATGTAGAGGTAGGTACGTACATATATGTATGTATATATGCATATGTTTTATTTATTAATTTATTATATATACATATATATATATATATATATATATATTATATATATAATATATATATATATATATATGTATATATATATATATACATACACACGTACACACACACACACACACATATATATATATATATATATATAATATATATATATATATATATATATATATATATATATATATATATATATATATTGGGTATATTATAAATAATGCGGTTTTTTATACTTCTTTTACTTTTCAAAATTCAGATAAACAAAGTTCTTTTTTAATCATTTTATACAATGCTCTTCCATCTATCTGGTACAGTTGCAAGGCCTCTCTTCCAAAATTCAGTTGTGCGTTACCAAAAATACACCTCCAGTACTATTCAACATAATTCATATTTTTCCTGTCTAAATGATTTTGAAAACTGCGGAATCAATGATAATCAGATGGGACAATGTGCGGCGAACATGGTGCGCGGTGCCTCGTTTACCATTCGAACTGCTCCTGGCCTTTGGAATGTCATTCTCGTTGTATATGGCGGATCATTATACTGATGGAAGAACACATTTCGTCTTGAAACCAAAGATGGTTGTTTTTCTTCTAGCTCTGACTTAAGCTGCTCAAACTACTCGCAGTAGATCTCCTTTGTAGCCGTTTAATTTGTGTTTAAAATTAAAATAAAGTGGACTAAACCTTTCATATCCCACCAAGCAGATAACAACACCTTATGTGGGTGAATACATCATTTAACGTGGGCGGTTGACATTTTTATGGAGAAGTCCTATCTCGTCAACAGCCACTGTTCAGTCCAAACAAGTTTCATTCGTGTGATGTATCAGCAAAGAAGTGCAAACATTCAATCTCTGCACATGATCAGACGAGGAAAGTTTGTGACCCACTTTGCTGTTGACCCACTTTTCCGATGTCATGCAGGTTAAATGGCATGCAGGTTGAATGCATTAATGCATGGTTGAATGACCAAATCCAAGCTTCTTTACTAGTCTCCTAAGCAGTTATGACAGGATTTTGTTCCACCAGAGTTTGCAGGAGATCCACTTCAAGTTCTGCAGATCTTCCAGTATGATTCTTGTCTTCTAAGCTGTTGTTACTGGTTCTTTTTATCATCCGATCCCCACATACTGCATTGATATCCCTCGCATTTTCTGTTGCGTTGTTGCCTTTATTGAACTCATAAAACAAAATATGCCGAATATCCTTCTTTGTCACTTCCATTATATCTTTGGGAAAACTGTTAAAATCGTGCTGCACTCTTCAAAACTTGCACTATGAATAAGTACAAGCTAAAATTATTACCTGCTTTTGTAGGAAGTTGATACAAGTAGTTTATCCCACCCCTCCAACCTTTAGCTCATGCAGTGGTATGAGACTGGATTATGAAAATCCCAGGTCTTGTTGGAAAAATAAAGCATTAAACTGACTCGATGAAATCGGTATTTTCAGATTATATCTGTGGGATTGAATGTGTTGCTCATCACAATAACAGTGCACCACTTATTTTATTTCTTCTCTTTCATGTGTTCCCTTTTTGTTTTGTTGGTTTCCTTCTCTACCTAAAAATATGATCATTTTGTCGATTAAAAGAATTACCATTTCATCTCATTTTTTGTACTTGAATACAAAACACATCTCAATTTCTATTTTGATGAATACCAATGTGTTTTTGCATGTGATTATAGTGCCATTAAAATTGTTTCCACCATACTATGTTTACAATACATTTTATTGACTAAAGGTTTGGATTTCAACAGCATTGAAATGGCACCATGAATGCTATTCAACCACATGTCATTCATTGATTCATTTTCACTTTTTGTCTTCTTTCTTGTTACTATAGTAGTCTCTGTTACTGAATAACTCTCTTTAGTAGCACCACTGCACAAATTACATACACAAAATCAAATAACAGTATCTAACATAAACATACTTATAACTCACAATAAAATGATTCGAAACCTCATTTCAATATTTCTCAAGTTAGGGAGAAAGATAATACAAAAACAAATTACCTGCCATTTTGTCTAACTGAAAGTTCCAGTTGCAACAGCATCCATAAACGACAAATTATAATAATGTAGCAAAATAACCAAAATGGTCTTCTGTATTATGTGTTAAAAAACCAATTCAACATGCACTATTGTAGTTTGTAATTTTTTTGATTACGATATTATTTGCATTGATTCGAGAAGCAAGCAGAAACCCATGAATTTTTCTCTCAGTGTCTAGTTTATTTTTCGAAGCAAACGACTTCGGTCAGACTCCCGTTGGTGTACGGTAATCATGTTATTATTGTAATGTCAAAATATTTACTTGTACAAAATTACTAATGTTTACTTATCCATAATATGCCACTACCAATAAATCCATTAACTTATAAATTTCGCTTCACTCAAGCTGAAAGACTAAAATGGCGTGGGAGCCCCACAATGTAGAACAGTATGTATCGACTATGTGTATCAGTGCACGGATAATTACACAAACAACTTCCGTTCACTAATATCGTAAGATACATAAATGATGTTTATTCACTAAAATCTTCAGATATAAGTATTTACTTTGAAAGACAACACTACGAATCACATTTATATAAGATTATATACACACCACTGGTTACCTCATCAACAAGGCGACAAAGTTATATAGCATCTTAGCATACTTTCAGAGACGCATCTCATATATTATGAAACTATGTTTTTCACCCTAGTAATTCGCGACTTCTTATTTTATCAATGCCGGAAGAAAGGAGTAATTTGTCAAAGGAGGAATTACAGGCAGCTGTAATCCTCAAAGTAAAGTAATTAGATGGTCAATGAACTACTTTCGAAGTTTTATTAATGCTGCTAACCACACAAATTATATAGATAATAATAATAATGCTTTCTGTTATATTGCTTTGATCGAGACAATAGAATGATACTCTGAAGCAAGCTGTTTCACTTGGTAATTGAACTTACAACACATACACGGTTGACTGTGCATTTAATATACAAAAAGAAATAACATATATTGAGAAAAACAGTGGATACCATCAGGGAGCACTGCTAACAGAAACAGAATATCAAACTGCAACATTTTTGAAGAACAATGGTAGAAATACATAGGAGGACATACAGTGAGCATGAAAAGATAAAACCAACGACTGCGCTAATGCTTTCGAAATATGCTAAAATAAACTCCACAAAACATTGTTTTTCATTTAGTTTTTGGCGAAAATGTGTGAACACTAATTTAATGTCTACGAAATGTCAAATATAGGTGACAAAATCGGAATCTGTAAATAACTGTATTGTCTGTGTTAGAACAGGTTAACTTAATATATCATTCTTCGGCATATTAGGAAAGTGTTCAGCAGAATTAGGAAAA
>NC_042997.1:8016248-8021248 GCF_006345805.1 Octopus sinensis | reverse complement strand
TCATTTTAGCAATAATTATTGTTGACTATATGAAAACCTGATGAAATCTGCATTTATTATATAATAAGAAACGCCAACTGATCATTGATCGCCATTTGTGAGAGGATTATGGTAATTTGAAGCAGAAATGAAAGAGCCATTTTATAAGTCATGTAAGCCATTTAGTATTATATCAATATTTTGACTCAGTACATTAAGTAGGACATGAAAATAATACACAGCGGAATTTTAGATTATAAATATGGCTGTAATAATTATGGTAACATAATAGGTGCAAGTTTTGTTTCTAGATATATAAATATATATAATGAAAGTTCTACAGAGCTAAGAAGATGTGTTTTAAAGTAGTGTTGGAAAACTGCAGCTTTGTTTTTAACTCAAATAATATTTTGTAATTATGACGTACGAAATAATAATGCTTCCGATCTTGTTTACGTAACCCTCTTGTTTAACTAAAGTTTATAATAATAGAATTCCTTGGAAGCGTTCCAGGAATACGTATTTCCTATGATGTCTTTAACCAGTCACATGGCAATCTTTAAAATGTGTTATTTACTTTCCCGCTACCCGAGATATGAGAAGTAAAAACTAATTCGGTATGTTCTAATTTGTTCAAAAGGCTCACTCTATTCCGAATAACTGAAGCCTAAGTTTGCTTTTTGATATCGTATTTTAGAAGAATTCTCCGTATGACTAGCATTTAGACATAAAACAAAATTCAGTGACAATAAACAAGAAATTGATTTCTTCATCTTCTTCTTCTTCTTCTTCTTCTTCTTCTTCTTCTTCTTCTTCTTCTTCTTCTTCTTCTTCTTCTTCTTGTCTTTTCGGCATTTCGGGGTCGATTAAATAAGAACCAGTTGAGTACTGGGATCGACGTTATCCATGTTATCAACGAGGTCCTTGTCAACTTTTCTGTTCCAGTTACATTATCATAACTGTTCTCAAGATCGTGGCTCATCCAAGTAGTTCTTGCAACAGCCAAATGCGTCCATCCATCTTCAAATCAATTGACTTCATTGATGTAAAATGGAAATTATACAGGACGAGAATATATATTTGTAAAGTAGCTGGTGTAAATGATTATGCGCGTAGTATATTCATCACAAGATCCATGATTTTTCTTTCCGTTCACATAAAGCTTTCTTAATTTTAAATCTGCTTTCGAAGCTCCTTTACAAAACACATGAGCATGCTTTCCCTCATTACTGCCATTAATAGATAATATTCTGATACTCGGTTCATAGAAAACTTTTCATATTATATCTCATTTTATTCTTTTTATTTTTCCCAATTAATCAGGCCACGGCATTTATCAGGCCTCGATTGATGTGTGGGTGTTTGGGGTATTCTATCCTTACATCAGAAAGCTGTGCCAAATGCAGGTGACAGAGCGGAATCTACTAAGAAAAAGTGGTATCCTGGTATCCAGGGTATGATGTTGAACCAGACAAACTATTAAGCGAATAGTGGCATTCAGAATGTCGTGTTAAACTGAAAATATATAATAAAACAAAAATCGTTTTAAATTAGTTCTTTATGAATTTAAAAAATTATAAAAAAAATATAGGTGTGAATCTTCGGGAAAAAGACAGAATTGTCATTGAGAAAGTCAGGGTAACATGGGAATGGAAAAATGGACTTCCTATAAGACTCGAAGCATATATAACGTTTCTAAATACTTGTGAGTTTCGTATAAATAATGTGTCCGAAATTTTTTTTCTCAAGAGCATCTCTTCAGTAAGTGCTATGTTTTAAAAATATTTAGTGGATATATATGTAGTGACATACACAAATGTCTGTATTATTTGTTCTTTTGACAATAAGAAAAAATATGATCATATACGTATGCAAATTCAAAATTACAACATATTACGAAAAGCAATAATCTATCAAATATTTCACACATATTTTTCTCCTATATAATTATTTGTTTCATAAAATTTGAATAAATACATTTAGAAAAAGAAAATGAATATATATATATATTATATATATATATATTATATATATATATATTGGAGTTCATCTACAAAATATCAGCTATTTTGTCTGGTAACTTTAGGATAGATATTCAAACTTTCCTTAACTATTTTCATAGAGAAAACAAAACTGGTTGTAGTAATGACAAGTATCACAGCATTCAACTTCAGTTACAACTGAAATCTAGCATGTGAGTATGTTTTTCGTAATTATTAGGAAAACATCGATCTTCCAGATTTGTTGCTGATATATATAGTGTTTCTTTGCTATTAGATTCGTAGTAAAGTTTATCAGAACGTAAAATATTAGAATATAGTTAATGATGCACATAATCTCAATTTTGAAATAGTAACTGAATTTTAATCTAAAACTCAATGATCTTTTACGTTAATTAGTTTTTAGTACAGCCTTTGTACTACATGAACTCTCCGCTACGTGACTAAAACGAAATATTCAAAACATTCGCTAAACTGATATGCATCAGATAACGGTCACTTCACGTGGCAAAAGACCACAGTACTACTGAATTGTAACAAAAGCAGGCTATCAATAGGTACACATACATGCGTCATACATTCACACATACACATACTCTCTCACCCCCATATATTTATTTTCAAATTGCAATTTAACGCTTTAAAATAATGATCAACAGATTATCGATAATACATTTCGAATGATCACCGCATTTTACGTATGTTAGATCAAGCCAACAACTGGAGATCTAGAACTGTCTGCCCTATATCTATCAAACTACACAAACATCCTTACGTAGAAAGAAAACCCTCATTGTCAACAAAATAAAAATGAAGGGCCTGATCCTGATTCGAAAGTATTTGGTGAAGGGTTGTCTCGAACTTTAGCTTTCATGGAGCTAATCAGAAATAAACAAACGCAACGACCTAACATTTTATGTAAATGTCGGATGCAACATTTTTTTATTAATTGCATAATATTCGGAAAATTGTGCTGATTTATAAAGAATGTGCTATGGGTAGTTGAGCATATATTTACATTGTAAATTACTCATCCGACATAGTCAACCACCTTATTCAATTTGTGATTTCGGAATTCAGGAAATACCTATAATTTATACGATCATATTGTGTCATAGATCTTTTAAAGCCAAGATATACAAATTTGCCCTCCCATATTCTAATACAATGATCAATGCTTATATTTCTTTGGTTGTTATTTCAGCGAATATTGTTTGTATTCATATTTCTGGCAACATATGAAAAGTTTTCACGACCTATAGAGATAATTACAACAGTCAATATTTGTACAAATCTATGAAAAAAATCATTGAGTAATCTATTATTTATTAATATTTGTCTGACAAATTTCGTGCAAAATAATGGAAATGAATCAATAAAATTAGCCTGTCAGAAATAAGGTTAATATGCCTATAAATTCATACACGGATACATACACAATACATACACATATATACATACATACATACATACATACATACATACATACATACATACATACATATGTATGCGTAATTTCTATGTGAGTAATATGTAAATGTATATACATATACATGTGTATACGTGTGCGTGAATGTCCGTCAGTGTGTATACGCTGAAAAGCTCTCATATATATGCATGTGGAGATTATGCATGCATGTATATATATATATATATATATATATATTATATATATATATATACATATACATATATACGTGTATATATAATACACACATATATATACCTATATATACACATGCATATATATATATATATATATATATATATATATATAATATATATATATATATGTATATATACACATATATATATATATATATATATATATATATAGTAATAGTGTTCTAAATGTAATTGAATTAACATTATTTAAAAGAAGCAAATGTTTGCATTGAAGCCTATAATATTAGTTTTCTGCTGAAGAAAAAAAGGGCTGAATATAAAAAAAAATATTTATTTACATGGTAAAGCGAGTTGTAGATATTACGTCACTGGGTGTTTGGTTATAAATACAAAGCTTATGTTCAAGAAAACAACAAGCTGAGCTGTAATGTTAGTGGAAATGTATATTTTAATATATTAACCGACATATAAATATGTTTCGAACAAAATTATGCTCATAAAAAAAAAATATTCAACGAAAATACGTATACATTTTACGAAGTGAGATATAAATATTTTCAATAATCTAACATGCATTAAGTATTTTGGGTTAAACAACTTTCTCTATATTTCCAATATATTATTTCCGTACGCTAAGAAATGAAAGTGCCTATATACATAAGCAAGTTAATTGTACTTTCTAACATCACTTAATTAGCTAAACTTGATACAATGAGGCAGTGAGACAACAGGTATGAGAAAAGCAAGATTAGAATATAATTAGTCTACTTTCTCTTTAGATTAATGCTGAGAATTCAAAGGTTCATGTTGGTTTTGTGAACGGGATCTTTGATGTCTATAATGCACAACACGATATCAGAGTCATCCGTTTTTGGTCACTCATGAATGTGCACTACATTATAGTTCATAACAGTTTGTTTACCGTGGTTTTCCGACATTTGTATATTGTGTGAAATTCGCGAGTGTCCAGTGCATAGTACTTCAGAATTTTGCTTTAATTTGTGTACATATGTACATTACAAATACATGCAATATTATATTTCTTAAATGTTGCGAGCTGTTGAATAATTACTTATAGTAATGACTAGCAGTATAACCCGGCCTTGCCCGGGATTATTAAGCTAATCAAGTTCTTTATTTAAAACCAAACTAAGTAATATAGACGTCAAATTTGGGCGAAATCCGTATGTATGTGTGTGTGTGTTTGCATGCGTTTTTATGTATACATGTATGTGTATGCATATGTATATATGTACGTATGTGTGTGCATCCGTATGTACGTATCCTGCATATTTATGTGCTTGCTTGTCCGTGTTTGTGTATTTTCTATGTATGTGTGTGTGAGCATGTGTTTATATATATATATATATATATATATAAAATATTATTCGAGAT